>NC_137811.1:74927202-75082202 GCF_963921795.1 Nannobrachium achirus | reverse complement strand
TTCATAAATCATGTTTTGGGGTGAGCATTCGGCACAACTGCCAATCAAAGTGACTGTGAGTGTGATGGCTTTTGTGGGACAACGATGGCATGGATGTGTTTGTAATGACAACTAGTAACACATTCATGAAAAATAAAATCACTTTTGACCACAACAAATAGTGTAAAAGTGATAGGCTTATAGGCTCCACTCTATACTATGAGAGCTGCTGGGTTCTGCTGGGGAAACTGGACAACAGGAGCATTTGTGCCTAATAGACCCCATGGACAGTAATTTTGGATCAATATAAGTAGGAAAATGAGCCTAGAAGTGATTTAGGGCGGAGTTGTCCTTTAACTTAAGCCTATTCCATAGCCTAATAATTTGACATTTGATTGAAGATTGATTGATTGGAGACTTTTTATTAGAAGTTTACATAGGAAAAGGTAACGTTTCATGACTGGTCAGAGAGCTTCACAAGCCTATTCCATAGCAGAACCATTTGTGTCTGATGCTTGGAGGTTCCCATCCCATATCCCCGTTAATTGAAACAGTCGATTCAATTTATGAACTCCCAAAAAGGACCTGATAGCTCTATGATGCACGGTGTTACAACTTGTAAGCAACACCATGCAGAAGCCTAGTCAGCAGGGACGTGCTGGGCCCCTGATTCAGCCCGGGAAAAAGAGTTGGAGAGGCCTTCATTGCGCGCTATAGAGAGAGATCTCTCTATAGCGCTGCTGCTACTCAAAGATTTGCCATTTCAGATCATGACAAGTGACAAGCCAGTGGGCCAATTATTGCACATGAGTTATATTTCGTCGTTGTCGGGTGGAAACCTTGTATGTCCAAAACCGTTTGTTTTGTATTTATCATTTTAAAAATGATTTAAACTAGTGAAAACAGCAGATCTACAAGCACACAACGCCTCGCGTTGTGAGGCGTTGTGTGCTTGTAGATCTGCTGTTTTCACTACTTTTGTGCAACGGCCTTGTATGATGAAGCAGGGCTTTGCTTTGCGAAAAAATGTACAAATTTGAAACTTGGAGATACAAGCCCAGTGAGCACTAGACCCCATCTAGCCGTCGCAATGAATGCATTATTCTACACTAGTCGATGAAATAAACACATTTAATATAGACACCTGACTTTCAAAAAAAGGACTAAAATAGTTTTAAGAGCCAATGATCAATATATGGTCTAGTTAGTTTTAGCCGCGATTTACACGTTTATAGTTCAACCATATTTCACCGTCTTGGTTTATACCATTTTTAAACCATTAAACAATATAGCTTGAAATGATTAGATCTCCCGGTTCTACCTTAATAGTTGTAGTTTGCATCCACTGAGCAGTTTTCTGGCCATTGCACATCTTTTAGCCGTCTAAAAGACGTGCTGGGCAATACGTCCTTTGAAAAATTCTAAAAGTGTAATAAATAACGTCATAATGCCGTGGTGCTGCTCATGACAGCATACTATTACTTCTCTGAGTTACATAATTCATTCTGACACAGCAACACACACACACTATCTCGCCAAACCACTTCAATGGCTATTAAATAATATATAATATAAAATCATTTTAATAGCTATTCATGAAGTTAGTTTGCTCTATCAACCATCAAACTTTGAGAACCCTTTATTCAGTTTGTTGTTCAGGCTTTAACAACATTCAAATACGCATATCTTCCTCAAATATGTTCAGATTCAATGAATGACACTTGGAAGTTTATAATCTGTACTTTCATAATCTGCAAAAAGGTTAAATAGATCAATGCCCCATTGTGCAATGCAATTGTAACTGTCATGCCAATATGCATACCGCACAGACAGCTCTGTAATTATATCGTTTGAAGCAAATTATATCATCTCTTCATTTTATTTCCTTTTTTGTCTGACCCCTGCTGTATTCAAATGTATTGGCATAGCCAGCATGTATATTTCCCTCCCTTCTATTTGGGAGACACATTGATATTTCTTTAACAGTATTTTCAACAGTTTTTAAACCGTACAAACACACATAGCCCACCCTCCCTGGGTCCCTTACAAATAAAAACATTGTGTAAATTAAATAATCAATAAGAATCTTAAATAAATAGTTGAAGATGGAATACAAATGGAATAAACAAGCACTCTTGTTTTCATCTCTCTTCTAGAAACTATACAGGAATGCCTCGCTGTGCCCGCACTGGACCAGTGAAGACTGGACCATAAGCGTTGGACATCCCCTATGAAGGAGGCAAACAACAACCTGCTGAACAAACATCATGGACAGAAGGACATGCTGACACGTGTGGACCAGGAATCTGCTGCTGCTGTTCATAACTCTGCAACCACTACACAAAACAACAAAACACCGTATTTCACAGTATGTTAAAGGACAACTTTAGTTTTTTACAACAAGGGTTCATATTTTAGATTGTAATTAAAGAATATAAAAGATGTGTGTTAAAATGATTTCATTTACTTCTTTCTATTGTTTTAGAGATTCTTATTTCAGTGTTTGGGGGCATGCGTACAAGTGGCTAAATATGTCATTTTACACAGAATAAGCCCATTCCCAAGATACAATGCAGCCTTTCATGGTTGGATGTGACTTATGGGGCTAGAAGTGTTACTGTAAATAGCAATAAAGAAACTGCTGGCTTATGTCTAAAAAGACATATTTTGCCACTTGTACGCATGCCCCCATGCGTACGCATGCCCCACATTTTAGCACGGTAAGCGCGATAAAAACAATAGAACAAAGCAAATGAAAACAGTTTAACACTCACTTTTTCTTTTCTCTAATTACAATCTAAAATATGAACTCTTGTTGTAAAAAAACAACGTTGTCCTTTTAGTACAGGGCCATGCTACTGGACACCAGCTCATTTAACACCAGCCTAGAGAATCTCCAGGAGAGACAGCAGCTATGGCACTCTTTGAGAGGCCGGGGGGAGTGAGACCAAAAGTGTGTCTGTTGTTCCCATGCCTCCAGTGGCCTCCATCCAGGGCATCTCTTCTGTCTTTTTTTGTGT
Source organism: Nannobrachium achirus (assembly GCF_963921795.1). Classification (NCBI taxonomy): domain Eukaryota; kingdom Metazoa; phylum Chordata; class Actinopteri; order Myctophiformes; family Myctophidae; genus Nannobrachium; species Nannobrachium achirus. The sequence goes on along the minus strand of NC_137811.1, from coordinate 75,079,203 downwards.
TCATCATTAGAGCATCGTTATCACTCCATTCGACCAACTTATTTACTCTGTGTTGGTGCAATCCAGGATCACCGGGACAATCTAAGAGGGAAATTAAAATATTATTTGTGTATTATTAATACATTTAATTATTTAAAGGTGCAATATGCAGGTTAGCAGCCTAAATTTAAATGTTTGCCAACAATGTCTGTTGTCAAACTGAAATTCAAACTGGGCTCCAGTCCACCCCTCGCACTCCTACACGTCACCCCCCACTCCTCCCCCGCTCATCGTCACACTGAAGCACCCCACCCCCCACACACGTGTGCTTTTGTTGTCCTAAACTGCGCATGCACGCACTGCACTCGGACGCGCATGGATGTGCACACGCATATATTGACTTGACTTTATTCAGCGTATCTCCGTACATTATAAACAAGCATCAACCGGAAAAAATGGAGAAAGGACAACGTTTCCCTGAACTTGATGGACAAGACAAGAGGGACTGGGACGATGAGGTATGAAATACATTAGCTACTAAACACGGTGCTGCATGGTTATCGTGTGTTTGTTATGGTATCGTTCTTGTCTTGGAACAAACAGCTAGATAAAGTTAGATTTTTGTTAGCCAAAGCATAGCAGTCTATAGCCCAGCGACCGTCATGTTTCAGGCCAGGGCTACATGCAAGTACATTGTCTATAGCAGTAGCATCATGGGCGAGTCAAAGCCTTTGTCTGTCCTAAAATCTTCACTGTTTGACATACAATATGAGTGGACAATGTTACCAGAAACACACGAAGACTAGCCCTGAATAACCAAAACGTCTGTAATTAAGTGTACAAATGGAACCAAATGGACCCGTGATACACTGAGCTATGGGTGTTCTGGGGGTCTTTGCAAATAAAACATTTGATAACCAGTACTAGTATACTAGAACTCAAGTGTATTAGTAAGTGTAGTCAATCACCACAAAACAGATAACAAGCAGTAGTCAATCACCACTGACACAATTGAGGACTAATATTATCAGAAACACGAGTTAGCCCTGAATGACCATTCTGTAACTCAAGAGGGTACAAACGGGTCCATTTGGTACCATTTGTATCTCTGAGAACTACTAGTACTAGTTGGACTGTCAGTGTCATAGTAAATCAGTGTCATTCATATTCAGGATAAAACCTGTAGACTTGACATTCAGTGGGTATTATGATGACATTATAAAGGTGTGTAAAACAGAAAATCTAAAAATAAGGTCTTAGCCACAGACATATTGATGACCCCTTGTGTATGTTTTCTCTTTAGTCAGGAGATGATTCAATCCAGTCATGTCAGAGGCTGATGAAGAGGTGGAGGACTTGTGATGAAGAGCAGCGCAGATCTCCCTCCAGACTCCAGAAGACCCTCCACCATGATGTGAAGCAACAGGAGGAGCAGTGGACAAATCTTTGCACATACTGCTAATAAAAAACATTGATTTTGATTTGCCTTTCTCATTTTGTAAAACCTAATGAACTGGTCAATGACGCAATCAATACATGATTGTTAAAAAAAATCCTTTATTTACATACATGACATGTACATTTTAGATATTGATGATGAGAGCAAAATATTTGAGGACACCTTATTAGAATAGACATTATAGATACAATATATTATACACACAGGTCCCCGATTGACCTTTTGCAGCAAGATGTTATCAGGTTTGTTTAGACAAGTCACCGTCTATGAAGTTATAAAGGAAATGCTATAGGCATCCTTGCCATTTTTTAGGCCATAAAAATGCAGGTAAAACTATTGTCTAGACTAAAGTTTCAGTTGCATTTTACTCAACCACATTGTTATCAACCCATGGGAAAGGATTTGTTCTGCAGTGTGTCTGTCTGACCATCTGAAGAAACATGGGACAAGACCTAGAAGAGAAATACACAATATCAAAATGCGGGTATAGTCAAAACTCAACAATTAGTTCAAATACAATGTAATCAAAATGGGTGGAAGGAAAGCATGGAGGCCTTTGATTGACAATAACGAATGTTGCACTCAAGCAGGGTAATAGCTTCAGCAGTGTCAACTATGTTTTCAGTATTTTAGCAAAATGTGACTTGGAGGGGTGAATAAATAATAAAATGAATCGGTGTGGCAACGTTATGCAATGTGATTTGTTTGCTGAACATTTGGAAGAAATGAATGGATGTGGCGACGTTTTTATAATGATATGAGAACATCACAAAAGAAACTAGGGAGTACGAGTATTTTATTCAATCTCATAATTGATGTGGCGAGGTTTTTATAATGGGCACTTCCCAAAATAAACTGGCTATGACTATAAGGATATTTCCATGAACAATATAGCCCATTATTCGAAAGGCCAAACTAAGACTAATAGTAGTATTTATTGTTGATATATTCACGGTGTTGGACAGTGCAAGTAGCGTTACATCTGTTACAATGAAGAATAAGACAATTTGGAAAGATACAAGACAAGTTTTGAGGCTGTACAATAATACAAGATACACTTACACAGTCTACTTGTTGGTTTAGATTGAGCCGCGTGTACGTTTTTATTATGTGAAGAAAGAAAAAAAATCAATACACTAGAGATAGACTTACTTCCATTCCCAAACAGCGGTGCTCTCCTCTGGGTCTTCTAGCGGCGAGGCCGACCACGGTCCACTGAGGTCCGCCGCACCGTAGTCAACGTAGTCCGGTAACCGGCCAAAAAATAATAATAAATAAAAAAGTAGTCCGGGAAACGGCGATGAAGTATATCGTGATGTGGGCTCGTGCGTGGCTATGCACGTTAGAAGTTGGTTGGAAGTGGCACCAGACCACCAGAGCTGAGCAGTCTGCTTCAAGCGCACAAGAACCCAGCGGATCTTTTCTGTTTTGCTTCACGCAATTTAAACACCAAATTGGACGCCCCCATCCTGATTTTTCCCAGGCATGCTCCCTGGGACCCCCCAATTCCCACGGAACAAACCCCGTCCTTTTTCGTGTCCGGGAACAGCGGAACCAAAAAGTTGCCGAAATGGAGAGTTGAACTCCAAATGACCTCCAGAGAACGTGTCTTGAGGGCATGGCATATGCAAATGAGCCATGTGCTTTTTATTCTAATTAGCCATGTGTTCCCAAACGTGCACAAATTGCTCAAAACCTTTTTCACTCACTCACTCACTCTCTGTCTGTCTGTCTGTCTGTCTGTCTTTCTCCCCATCCCTCCCTCCCTCCAGCATCAAAAATCACCTAATCAATTCCTTCCTATTTGTTTTAAGTAGAACATGACCTGTGCTGCCCTTTTATTATTTTTTACATGTGCACTTTGTAATAAAATTAAAATGTGTTATTTACATACAAATCATTGTCTGTGAACTTTATTGAATGTGACAAGATGTAAAGATTGTGTATTGTGACTTTCCCAGTGAAATATAATCTGTGGCCAGAACTATAGACTGGGGAATCAAATGTGTTTCAGTAATCTGCATAATGCAAAAGCTAGTTTATTATTATTATACATTGTGAGCTTGTATATTGGCTATTTTCACAATATTTGTCTGTTGAGTTTAGTTATTTCAATCGGGGGAATCAAGTGTTCCAGTAATCAGCAATAGATTTAATATAGATATAACAAAAGCTAGTTTATTATTATTATGCATTGTGAGCTTGTAGATCGGCTATTTTCACAATATTCATCTGTTGAATCAAGACAAAATGTAATGGCTCAACTCCAGCAACTCCATGAGTTCCTCCAAACCTGTTTGTCAGTGTGAGGGACCACAGTTCACATGATTATTTTGGGGTGTCTTGAAAGTTTGAGAACCAATGATTTAGCAGACTTAATGTCTTTAATCAAGTGAGCCATCAAGCCATCACTACATCAACCTCTCTCCCAATGAAGTGGAAAAATGAAAACAGAAAGGTTTATTATCTTTTATTACGGTATTGTCATTTTACAAAAGGATGATAACGGTGTAATCACAGCACTATCTGGGTGATATAATTGTTCACATTATTAATCTGGCTGTACTACTGCCATTGTTGTGGTTGCCTTGTGACACCCTGAACATACAGAAATGTACAGTAACAGTAAGACACAAGTCTCACATACAATTAATAAGCCTATAACATTAAGCCTCTTCAGCCATTAGAGAATAGCATTGTGAGATTGTAGATCTGCCATTTTCACAACGTTGTGAGCTTGTAGATCTGCTATTTTCAAAACTATACACATCTTGCATGGGCAGAGACAATGAAATAAAATGGAGGTCCAGATATGAAATAAAATGTTCACTTCATTTTATTCACTTCAGTCACTTGTTTAGAACATCATAGCCTAGGCTACTGAACATTTAATGATTGTAAAAAGTGAAATAGTTTAAAATCTGAAATCTGAATAATAATAGAAATATAATTTAGGCTATAGCCCGCAGTGGTCTTGAGCAGTTGAGAGTTGAGATGGCCAGCAGCGTTGCATGGAGTTGTGCGGTGGCATTAGCCTGCTGGAGCAGCCGTGAGAGGACAGCCAGTATGGTGTTGAACATGGGCAGCGTGGACAGTGGGGCATGAATGGGACCAGTGGCATCATGGACAGCGCAGCCTCAGCATGAGGCTAGAAGCCTTTGTCGGTGGAAGGGGCAAAATCTCTGAAATAAAAACAAAGTAAAGAAAAAAAACAGGACATTAGGTGACAGTTGGCATGGGTTGAACAATGCAGGCACGCTGTAAACAAGACTTAAAAAAGGTTCTATGTTCCCCCACTCATCCAAAAATGTCACCTGGGCAACTGGGCACCTAAATTAGGATTAACCCACAGTGCCTACTTTTCCAAGTGCCCACTCATCCAAATGCCCACATGTCCCTACCTAGTGCCCAGATGTCCAGGTGCCCAGTCATAACACAAATATGGTGCCCAGATGTCCTTAGTTCCCCCCTGACCCACCCACTAGTATTTGTAATTTCTCCCCATTATGTATAGAACCTGGGGAACAGGTACGGTCCCTCACATACAAAGAATGAACACAATAACATTAACCCTATTCAGCCATTTGAAAATAGCTGATCTACAAGCTCAAAACAATGTGAGCTTGTAGATTTGCCATTCTCACATTGTTGTGAGCTTGTAGATCTGCTATTTTCAAAACAATACACGTCTTGCATTGCATGGGCAGAGATGGAAATTAAATCATGTTATGCTTTATGCCCTTTTGCAACTGACTCTGAGCTGCAGACAGGCAGGCTGAATCTATAGGCTTGTTTCTGATACCACATCATACATTACAACCTCACTTATCCCCACTCCAAATGGACATTAAATGTGTCACCTACTGTCCCATTTATTTACAACATCAATGACTCTCTAACCGAGGCATTTTGGGGATGTAAATGGCTAACCAGAAGCCTGTATGACTCCATTTAAGGTACATATACATAGGCGCTAGCCAAACATGCTAACGGAGGCTAACAGACAAACTTTATGACAGCAAAGTGGAAACTGCACCAAATGATTTATTTATAATTGTCAGGGCTTCATCTAATACCTGGCTGATAAAGACAGTAAACTTTGATGTGTTTAGGGCACTGGCCAATATTATATGATTTTATGAATTCTCCTCTCTTTGTGTGCCCTGTCACTTGGGCCATAATTAAATAAAAAATAAATTAAAATAAGCAACACATGCACTCCAAACTCACTTCGATTTCCTAACTAAGCCTTGGCTAATGGAAAATGTTAACTTTGTTGATTTGGAAGCACTTACCAATGTGTTAATCCTCTGAGTACACAAAAGATGAGAGAACTCCATGAAAAAAGCACCAAAACGTCAGTTTCCTCCAGTCTTTATCTAACCCTCAGCAGATAAAAGATGTAAAAGTTATATTCCTTAATGCACTCTGCAATTGACCACGATTATAATCCTCCTGTATAGTTCTCCCAACACTGTGCACACACTGTCTGTCTGACTGCCACTGCAGCACTGCTGTGCTGGGCTCAGTGGAACACGAGCCAATCAGATGCTGCAGGGCGAAAGTGGGTCAGTTGGAATGCTTCTGGGCCAATCGGACGCTTTAGTGCGAAGAAGTTCAGTGGGACAGAGCCCTCCCATCCAAGTGGAACGGGCCAATGGGCAGCCTATGCAACCGGCAGGCCCTCCCAGCCACATTGGAACACAGTGGAACACAGTGGAACTGTGGGACAGAGAGCAGTGGGATTCAGCAAGCGCACAAGAACCCAGCGGATCTTTTCTGTTTTGCTTCACGCAATTTAAACACCAAATTGGACGCCCCCATCCTGATTTTTCCCAGGCATGCTCCCTGGGACCCCCCAATTCCCACGGAACAAACCCCGTCCTTTTTCGTGTCCGGGAACAGCGGAACCAAAAAGTTGCCGAAATGGAGAGTTGAACTCCAAATGACCTCCAGAGAACGTGTCTTGAGGGCATGGCATATGCAAATGAGCCATGTGCTTTTTATTCTAATTAGCCATGTGTTCCCAAACGTGCACAAATTGCTCAAAACCTTTTTCACTCACTCACTCACTCTCTGTCTGTCTGTCTGTCTGTCTGTCTTTCTCCCCATCCCTCCCTCCCTCCAGCATCAAAAATCACCTAATCAATTCCTTCCTATTTGTTTTAAGTAGAACATGACCTGTGCTGCCCTTTTATTATTTTTTACATGTGCACTTTGTAATAAAATTAAAATGTGTTATTTACATACAAATCATTGTCTGTGAACTTTATTGAATGTGACAAGATGTAAAGATTGTGTATTGTGACTTTCCCAGTGAAATATAATCTGTGGCCAGAACTATAGACTGGGGAATCAAATGTGTTTCAGTAATCTGCATAATGCAAAAGCTAGTTTATTATTATTATACATTGTGAGCTTGTATATTGGCTATTTTCACAATATTTGTCTGTTGAGTTTAGTTATTTCAATCGGGGGAATCAAGTGTTCCAGTAATCAGCAATAGATTTAATATAGATATAACAAAAGCTAGTTTATTATTATTATGCATTGTGAGCTTGTAGATCGGCTATTTTCACAATATTCATCTGTTGAATCAAGACAAAATGTAATGGCTCAACTCCAGCAACTCCATGAGTTCCTCCAAACCTGTTTGTCAGTGTGAGGGACCACAGTTCACATGATTATTTTGGGGTGTCTTGAAAGTTTGAGAACCAATGATTTAGCAGACTTAATGTCTTTAATCAAGTGAGCCATCAAGCCATCACTACATCAACCTCTCTCCCAATGAAGTGGAAAAATGAAAACAGAAAGGTTTATTATCTTTTATTACGGTATTGTCATTTTACAAAAGGATGATAACGGTGTAATCACAGCACTATCTGGGTGATATAATTGTTCACATTATTAATCTGGCTGTACTACTGCCATTGTTGTGGTTGCCTTGTGACACCCTGAACATACAGAAATGTACAGTAACAGTAAGACACAAGTCTCACATACAATTAATAAGCCTATAACATTAAGCCTCTTCAGCCATTAGAGAATAGCATTGTGAGATTGTAGATCTGCCATTTTCACAACGTTGTGAGCTTGTAGATCTGCTATTTTCAAAACTATACACATCTTGCATGGGCAGAGACAATGAAATAAAATGGAGGTCCAGATATGAAATAAAATGTTCACTTCATTTTATTCACTTCAGTCACTTGTTTAGAACATCATAGCCTAGGCTACTGAACATTTAATGATTGTAAAAAGTGAAATAGTTTAAAATCTGAAATCTGAATAATAATAGAAATATAATTTAGGCTATAGCCCGCAGTGGTCTTGAGCAGTTGAGAGTTGAGATGGCCAGCAGCGTTGCATGGAGTTGTGCGGTGGCATTAGCCTGCTGGAGCAGCCGTGAGAGGACAGCCAGTATGGTGTTGAACATGGGCAGCGTGGACAGTGGGGCATGAATGGGACCAGTGGCATCATGGACAGCGCAGCCTCAGCATGAGGCTAGAAGCCTTTGTCGGTGGAAGGGGCAAAATCTCTGAAATAAAAACAAAGTAAAGAAAAAAAACAGGACATTAGGTGACAGTTGGCATGGGTTGAACAATGCAGGCACGCTGTAAACAAGACTTAAAAAAGGTTCTATGTTCCCCCACTCATCCAAAAATGTCACCTGGGCAACTGGGCACCTAAATTAGGATTAACCCACAGTGCCTACTTTTCCAAGTGCCCACTCATCCAAATGCCCACATGTCCCTACCTAGTGCCCAGATGTCCAGGTGCCCAGTCATAACACAAATATGGTGCCCAGATGTCCTTAGTTCCCCCCTGACCCACCCACTAGTATTTGTAATTTCTCCCCATTATGTATAGAACCTGGGGAACAGGTACGGTCCCTCACATACAAAGAATGAACACAATAACATTAACCCTATTCAGCCATTTGAAAATAGCTGATCTACAAGCTCAAAACAATGTGAGCTTGTAGATTTGCCATTCTCACATTGTTGTGAGCTTGTAGATCTGCTATTTTCAAAACAATACACGTCTTGCATTGCATGGGCAGAGATGGAAATTAAATCATGTTATGCTTTATGCCCTTTTGCAACTGACTCTGAGCTGCAGACAGGCAGGCTGAATCTATAGGCTTGTTTCTGATACCACATCATACATTACAACCTCACTTATCCCCACTCCAAATGGACATTAAATGTGTCACCTACTGTCCCATTTATTTACAACATCAATGACTCTCTAACCGAGGCATTTTGGGGATGTAAATGGCTAACCAGAAGCCTGTATGACTCCATTTAAGGTACATATACATAGGCGCTAGCCAAACATGCTAACGGAGGCTAACAGACAAACTTTATGACAGCAAAGTGGAAACTGCACCAAATGATTTATTTATAATTGTCAGGGCTTCATCTAATACCTGGCTGATAAAGACAGTAAACTTTGATGTGTTTAGGGCACTGGCCAATATTATATGATTTTATGAATTCTCCTCTCTTTGTGTGCCCTGTCACTTGGGCCATAATTAAATAAAAAATAAATTAAAATAAGCAACACATGCACTCCAAACTCACTTCGATTTCCTAACTAAGCCTTGGCTAATGGAAAATGTTAACTTTGTTGATTTGGAAGCACTTACCAATGTGTTAATCCTCTGAGTACACAAAAGATGAGAGAACTCCATGAAAAAAGCACCAAAACGTCAGTTTCCTCCAGTCTTTATCTAACCCTCAGCAGATAAAAGATGTAAAAGTTATATTCCTTAATGCACTCTGCAATTGACCACGATTATAATCCTCCTGTATAGTTCTCCCAACACTGTGCACACACTGTCTGTCTGACTGCCACTGCAGCACTGCTGTGCTGGGCTCAGTGGAACACGAGCCAATCAGATGCTGCAGGGCGAAAGTGGGTCAGTTGGAATGCTTCTGGGCCAATCGGACGCTTTAGTGCGAAGAAGTTCAGTGGGACAGAGCCCTCCCATCCAAGTGGAACGGGCCAATGGGCAGCCTATGCAACCGGCAGGCCCTCCCAGCCACATTGGAACACAGTGGAACACAGTGGAACTGTGGGACAGAGAGCAGTGGGATTCAGCAAGCGCACAAGAACCCAGCGGATCTTTTCTGTTTTGCTTCACGCAATTTAAACACCAAATTGGACGCCCCCATCCTGATTTTTCCCAGGCATGCTCCCTGGGACCCCCCAATTCCCACGGAACAAACCCCGTCCTTTTTCGTGTCCGGGAACAGCGGAACCAAAAAGTTGCCGAAATGGAGAGTTGAACTCCAAATGACCTCCAGAGAACGTGTCTTGAGGGCATGGCATATGCAAATGAGCCATGTGCTTTTTATTCTAATTAGCCATGTGTTCCCAAACGTGCACAAATTGCTCAAAACCTTTTTCACTCACTCACTCACTCTCTGTCTGTCTGTCTGTCTGTCTGTCTTTCTCCCCATCCCTCCCTCCCTCCAGCATCAAAAATCACCTAATCAATTCCTTCCTATTTGTTTTAAGTAGAACATGACCTGTGCTGCCCTTTTATTATTTTTTACATGTGCACTTTGTAATAAAATTAAAATGTGTTATTTACATACAAATCATTGTCTGTGAACTTTATTGAATGTGACAAGATGTAAAGATTGTGTATTGTGACTTTCCCAGTGAAATATAATCTGTGGCCAGAACTATAGACTGGGGAATCAAATGTGTTTCAGTAATCTGCATAATGCAAAAGCTAGTTTATTATTATTATACATTGTGAGCTTGTATATTGGCTATTTTCACAATATTTGTCTGTTGAGTTTAGTTATTTCAATCGGGGGAATCAAGTGTTCCAGTAATCAGCAATAGATTTAATATAGATATAACAAAAGCTAGTTTATTATTATTATGCATTGTGAGCTTGTAGATCGGCTATTTTCACAATATTCATCTGTTGAATCAAGACAAAATGTAATGGCTCAACTCCAGCAACTCCATGAGTTCCTCCAAACCTGTTTGTCAGTGTGAGGGACCACAGTTCACATGATTATTTTGGGGTGTCTTGAAAGTTTGAGAACCAATGATTTAGCAGACTTAATGTCTTTAATCAAGTGAGCCATCAAGCCATCACTACATCAACCTCTCTCCCAATGAAGTGGAAAAATGAAAACAGAAAGGTTTATTATCTTTTATTACGGTATTGTCATTTTACAAAAGGATGATAACGGTGTAATCACAGCACTATCTGGGTGATATAATTGTTCACATTATTAATCTGGCTGTACTACTGCCATTGTTGTGGTTGCCTTGTGACACCCTGAACATACAGAAATGTACAGTAACAGTAAGACACAAGTCTCACATACAATTAATAAGCCTATAACATTAAGCCTCTTCAGCCATTAGAGAATAGCATTGTGAGATTGTAGATCTGCCATTTTCACAACGTTGTGAGCTTGTAGATCTGCTATTTTCAAAACTATACACATCTTGCATGGGCAGAGACAATGAAATAAAATGGAGGTCCAGATATGAAATAAAATGTTCACTTCATTTTATTCACTTCAGTCACTTGTTTAGAACATCATAGCCTAGGCTACTGAACATTTAATGATTGTAAAAAGTGAAATAGTTTAAAATCTGAAATCTGAATAATAATAGAAATATAATTTAGGCTATAGCCCGCAGTGGTCTTGAGCAGTTGAGAGTTGAGATGGCCAGCAGCGTTGCATGGAGTTGTGCGGTGGCATTAGCCTGCTGGAGCAGCCGTGAGAGGACAGCCAGTATGGTGTTGAACATGGGCAGCGTGGACAGTGGGGCATGAATGGGACCAGTGGCATCATGGACAGCGCAGCCTCAGCATGAGGCTAGAAGCCTTTGTCGGTGGAAGGGGCAAAATCTCTGAAATAAAAACAAAGTAAAGAAAAAAAACAGGACATTAGGTGACAGTTGGCATGGGTTGAACAATGCAGGCACGCTGTAAACAAGACTTAAAAAAGGTTCTATGTTCCCCCACTCATCCAAAAATGTCACCTGGGCAACTGGGCACCTAAATTAGGATTAACCCACAGTGCCTACTTTTCCAAGTGCCCACTCATCCAAATGCCCACATGTCCCTACCTAGTGCCCAGATGTCCAGGTGCCCAGTCATAACACAAATATGGTGCCCAGATGTCCTTAGTTCCCCCCTGACCCACCCACTAGTATTTGTAATTTCTCCCCATTATGTATAGAACCTGGGGAACAGGTACGGTCCCTCACATACAAAGAATGAACACAATAACATTAACCCTATTCAGCCATTTGAAAATAGCTGATCTACAAGCTCAAAACAATGTGAGCTTGTAGATTTGCCATTCTCACATTGTTGTGAGCTTGTAGATCTGCTATTTTCAAAACAATACACGTCTTGCATTGCATGGGCAGAGATGGAAATTAAATCATGTTATGCTTTATGCCCTTTTGCAACTGACTCTGAGCTGCAGACAGGCAGGCTGAATCTATAGGCTTGTTTCTGATACCACATCATACATTACAACCTCACTTATCCCCACTCCAAATGGACATTAAATGTGTCACCTACTGTCCCATTTATTTACAACATCAATGACTCTCTAACCGAGGCATTTTGGGGATGTAAATGGCTAACCAGAAGCCTGTATGACTCCATTTAAGGTACATATACATAGGCGCTAGCCAAACATGCTAACGGAGGCTAACAGACAAACTTTATGACAGCAAAGTGGAAACTGCACCAAATGATTTATTTATAATTGTCAGGGCTTCATCTAATACCTGGCTGATAAAGACAGTAAACTTTGATGTGTTTAGGGCACTGGCCAATATTATATGATTTTATGAATTCTCCTCTCTTTGTGTGCCCTGTCACTTGGGCCATAATTAAATAAAAAATAAATTAAAATAAGCAACACATGCACTCCAAACTCACTTCGATTTCCTAACTAAGCCTTGGCTAATGGAAAATGTTAACTTTGTTGATTTGGAAGCACTTACCAATGTGTTAATCCTCTGAGTACACAAAAGATGAGAGAACTCCATGAAAAAAGCACCAAAACGTCAGTTTCCTCCAGTCTTTATCTAACCCTCAGCAGATAAAAGATGTAAAAGTTATATTCCTTAATGCACTCTGCAATTGACCACGATTATAATCCTCCTGTATAGTTCTCCCAACACTGTGCACACACTGTCTGTCTGACTGCCACTGCAGCACTGCTGTGCTGGGCTCAGTGGAACACGAGCCAATCAGATGCTGCAGGGCGAAAGTGGGTCAGTTGGAATGCTTCTGGGCCAATCGGACGCTTTAGTGCGAAGAAGTTCAGTGGGACAGAGCCCTCCCATCCAAGTGGAACGGGCCAATGGGCAGCCTATGCAACCGGCAGGCCCTCCCAGCCACATTGGAACACAGTGGAACACAGTGGAACTGTGGGACAGAGAGCAGTGGGATTCAGCAAGCGCACAAGAACCCAGCGGATCTTTTCTGTTTTGCTTCACGCAATTTAAACACCAAATTGGACGCCCCCATCCTGATTTTTCCCAGGCATGCTCCCTGGGACCCCCCAATTCCCACGGAACAAACCCCGTCCTTTTTCGTGTCCGGGAACAGCGGAACCAAAAAGTTGCCGAAATGGAGAGTTGAACTCCAAATGACCTCCAGAGAACGTGTCTTGAGGGCATGGCATATGCAAATGAGCCATGTGCTTTTTATTCTAATTAGCCATGTGTTCCCAAACGTGCACAAATTGCTCAAAACCTTTTTCACTCACTCACTCACTCTCTGTCTGTCTGTCTGTCTGTCTGTCTGTCTTTCTCCCCATCCCTCCCTCCCTCCAGCATCAAAAATCACCTAATCAATTCCTTCCTATTTGTTTTAAGTAGAACATGACCTGTGCTGCCCTTTTATTATTTTTTACATGTGCACTTTGTAATAAAATTAAAATGTGTTATTTACATACAAATCATTGTCTGTGAACTTTATTGAATGTGACAAGATGTAAAGATTGTGTATTGTGACTTTCCCAGTGAAATATAATCTGTGGCCAGAACTATAGACTGGGGAATCAAATGTGTTTCAGTAATCTGCATAATGCAAAAGCTAGTTTATTATTATTATACATTGTGAGCTTGTATATTGGCTATTTTCACAATATTTGTCTGTTGAGTTTAGTTATTTCAATCGGGGGAATCAAGTGTTCCAGTAATCAGCAATAGATTTAATATAGATATAACAAAAGCTAGTTTATTATTATTATGCATTGTGAGCTTGTAGATCGGCTATTTTCACAATATTCATCTGTTGAATCAAGACAAAATGTAATGGCTCAACTCCAGCAACTCCATGAGTTCCTCCAAACCTGTTTGTCAGTGTGAGGGACCACAGTTCACATGATTATTTTGGGGTGTCTTGAAAGTTTGAGAACCAATGATTTAGCAGACTTAATGTCTTTAATCAAGTGAGCCATCAAGCCATCACTACATCAACCTCTCTCCCAATGAAGTGGAAAAATGAAAACAGAAAGGTTTATTATCTTTTATTACGGTATTGTCATTTTACAAAAGGATGATAACGGTGTAATCACAGCACTATCTGGGTGATATAATTGTTCACATTATTAATCTGGCTGTACTACTGCCATTGTTGTGGTTGCCTTGTGACACCCTGAACATACAGAAATGTACAGTAACAGTAAGACACAAGTCTCACATACAATTAATAAGCCTATAACATTAAGCCTCTTCAGCCATTAGAGAATAGCATTGTGAGATTGTAGATCTGCCATTTTCACAACGTTGTGAGCTTGTAGATCTGCTATTTTCAAAACTATACACATCTTGCATGGGCAGAGACAATGAAATAAAATGGAGGTCCAGATATGAAATAAAATGTTCACTTCATTTTATTCACTTCAGTCACTTGTTTAGAACATCATAGCCTAGGCTACTGAACATTTAATGATTGTAAAAAGTGAAATAGTTTAAAATCTGAAATCTGAATAATAATAGAAATATAATTTAGGCTATAGCCCGCAGTGGTCTTGAGCAGTTGAGAGTTGAGATGGCCAGCAGCGTTGCATGGAGTTGTGCGGTGGCATTAGCCTGCTGGAGCAGCCGTGAGAGGACAGCCAGTATGGTGTTGAACATGGGCAGCGTGGACAGTGGGGCATGAATGGGACCAGTGGCATCATGGACAGCGCAGCCTCAGCATGAGGCTAGAAGCCTTTGTCGGTGGAAGGGGCAAAATCTCTGAAATAAAAACAAAGTAAAGAAAAAAAACAGGACATTAGGTGACAGTTGGCATGGGTTGAACAATGCAGGCACGCTGTAAACAAGACTTAAAAAAGGTTCTATGTTCCCCCACTCATCCAAAAATGTCACCTGGGCAACTGGGCACCTAAATTAGGATTAACCCACAGTGCCTACTTTTCCAAGTGCCCACTCATCCAAATGCCCACATGTCCCTACCTAGTGCCCAGATGTCCAGGTGCCCAGTCATAACACAAATATGGTGCCCAGATGTCCTTAGTTCCCCCCTGACCCACCCACTAGTATTTGTAATTTCTCCCCATTATGTATAGAACCTGGGGAACAGGTACGGTCCCTCACATACAAAGAATGAACACAATAACATTAACCCTATTCAGCCATTTGAAAATAGCTGATCTACAAGCTCAAAACAATGTGAGCTTGTAGATTTGCCATTCTCACATTGTTGTGAGCTTGTAGATCTGCTATTTTCAAAACAATACACGTCTTGCATTGCATGGGCAGAGATGGAAATTAAATCATGTTATGCTTTATGCCCTTTTGCAACTGACTCTGAGCTGCAGACAGGCAGGCTGAATCTATAGGCTTGTTTCTGATACCACATCATACATTACAACCTCACTTATCCCCACTCCAAATGGACATTAAATGTGTCACCTACTGTCCCATTTATTTACAACATCAATGACTCTCTAACCGAGGCATTTTGGGGATGTAAATGGCTAACCAGAAGCCTGTATGACTCCATTTAAGGTACATATACATAGGCGCTAGCCAAACATGCTAACGGAGGCTAACAGACAAACTTTATGACAGCAAAGTGGAAACTGCACCAAATGATTTATTTATAATTGTCAGGGCTTCATCTAATACCTGGCTGATAAAGACAGTAAACTTTGATGTGTTTAGGGCACTGGCCAATATTATATGATTTTATGAATTCTCCTCTCTTTGTGTGCCCTGTCACTTGGGCCATAATTAAATAAAAAATAAATTAAAATAAGCAACACATGCACTCCAAACTCACTTCGATTTCCTAACTAAGCCTTGGCTAATGGAAAATGTTAACTTTGTTGATTTGGAAGCACTTACCAATGTGTTAATCCTCTGAGTACACAAAAGATGAGAGAACTCCATGAAAAAAGCACCAAAACGTCAGTTTCCTCCAGTCTTTATCTAACCCTCAGCAGATAAAAGATGTAAAAGTTATATTCCTTAATGCACTCTGCAATTGACCACGATTATAATCCTCCTGTATAGTTCTCCCAACACTGTGCACACACTGTCTGTCTGACTGCCACTGCAGCACTGCTGTGCTGGGCTCAGTGGAACACGAGCCAATCAGATGCTGCAGGGCGAAAGTGGGTCAGTTGGAATGCTTCTGGGCCAATCGGACGCTTTAGTGCGAAGAAGTTCAGTGGGACAGAGCCCTCCCATCCAAGTGGAACGGGCCAATGGGCAGCCTATGCAACCGGCAGGCCCTCCCAGCCACATTGGAACACAGTGGAACACAGTGGAACTGTGGGACAGAGAGCAGTGGGATTCAGCAAGCGCACTAGGCTAAGAACCCAGCGGATCTTTTCTGTTTTGCTTCACGCAATTTAAACACCAAATTGGACGCCCCCATCCTGATTTTTCCCAGGCATGCTCCCTGGGACCCCCCAATTCCCACGGAACAAACCCCGTCCTTTTTCGTGTCCGGGAACAGCGGAACCAAAAAGTTGCCGAAATGGAGAGTTGAACTCCAAATGACCTCCAGAGAACGTGTCTTGAGGGCATGGCATATGCAAATGAGCCATGTGCTTTTTATTCTAATTAGCCATGTGTTCCCAAACGTGCACAAATTGCTCAAAACCTTTTTCACTCACTCACTCACTCTCTGTCTGTCTGTCTGTCTGTCTGTCTTTCTCCCCATCCCTCCCTCCCTCCAGCATCAAAAATCACCTAATCAATTCCTTCCTATTTGTTTTAAGTAGAACATGACCTGTGCTGCCCTTTTATTATTTTTTACATGTGCACTTTGTAATAAAATTAAAATGTGTTATTTACATACAAATCATTGTCTGTGAACTTTATTGAATGTGACAAGATGTAAAGATTGTGTATTGTGACTTTCCCAGTGAAATATAATCTGTGGCCAGAACTATAGACTGGGGAATCAAATGTGTTTCAGTAATCTGCATAATGCAAAAGCTAGTTTATTATTATTATACATTGTGAGCTTGTATATTGGCTATTTTCACAATATTTGTCTGTTGAGTTTAGTTATTTCAATCGGGGGAATCAAGTGTTCCAGTAATCAGCAATAGATTTAATATAGATATAACAAAAGCTAGTTTATTATTATTATGCATTGTGAGCTTGTAGATCGGCTATTTTCACAATATTCATCTGTTGAATCAAGACAAAATGTAATGGCTCAACTCCAGCAACTCCATGAGTTCCTCCAAACCTGTTTGTCAGTGTGAGGGACCACAGTTCACATGATTATTTTGGGGTGTCTTGAAAGTTTGAGAACCAATGATTTAGCAGACTTAATGTCTTTAATCAAGTGAGCCATCAAGCCATCACTACATCAACCTCTCTCCCAATGAAGTGGAAAAATGAAAACAGAAAGGTTTATTATCTTTTATTACGGTATTGTCATTTTACAAAAGGATGATAACGGTGTAATCACAGCACTATCTGGGTGATATAATTGTTCACATTATTAATCTGGCTGTACTACTGCCATTGTTGTGGTTGCCTTGTGACACCCTGAACATACAGAAATGTACAGTAACAGTAAGACACAAGTCTCACATACAATTAATAAGCCTATAACATTAAGCCTCTTCAGCCATTAGAGAATAGCATTGTGAGATTGTAGATCTGCCATTTTCACAACGTTGTGAGCTTGTAGATCTGCTATTTTCAAAACTATACACATCTTGCATGGGCAGAGACAATGAAATAAAATGGAGGTCCAGATATGAAATAAAATGTTCACTTCATTTTATTCACTTCAGTCACTTGTTTAGAACATCATAGCCTAGGCTACTGAACATTTAATGATTGTAAAAAGTGAAATAGTTTAAAATCTGAAATCTGAATAATAATAGAAATATAATTTAGGCTATAGCCCGCAGTGGTCTTGAGCAGTTGAGAGTTGAGATGGCCAGCAGCGTTGCATGGAGTTGTGCGGTGGCATTAGCCTGCTGGAGCAGCCGTGAGAGGACAGCCAGTATGGTGTTGAACATGGGCAGCGTGGACAGTGGGGCATGAATGGGACCAGTGGCATCATGGACAGCGCAGCCTCAGCATGAGGCTAGAAGCCTTTGTCGGTGGAAGGGGCAAAATCTCTGAAATAAAAACAAAGTAAAGAAAAAAAACAGGACATTAGGTGACAGTTGGCATGGGTTGAACAATGCAGGCACGCTGTAAACAAGACTTAAAAAAGGTTCTATGTTCCCCCACTCATCCAAAAATGTCACCTGGGCAACTGGGCACCTAAATTAGGATTAACCCACAGTGCCTACTTTTCCAAGTGCCCACTCATCCAAATGCCCACATGTCCCTACCTAGTGCCCAGATGTCCAGGTGCCCAGTCATAACACAAATATGGTGCCCAGATGTCCTTAGTTCCCCCCTGACCCACCCACTAGTATTTGTAATTTCTCCCCATTATGTATAGAACCTGGGGAACAGGTACGGTCCCTCACATACAAAGAATGAACACAATAACATTAACCCTATTCAGCCATTTGAAAATAGCTGATCTACAAGCTCAAAACAATGTGAGCTTGTAGATTTGCCATTCTCACATTGTTGTGAGCTTGTAGATCTGCTATTTTCAAAACAATACACGTCTTGCATTGCATGGGCAGAGATGGAAATTAAATCATGTTATGCTTTATGCCCTTTTGCAACTGACTCTGAGCTGCAGACAGGCAGGCTGAATCTATAGGCTTGTTTCTGATACCACATCATACATTACAACCTCACTTATCCCCACTCCAAATGGACATTAAATGTGTCACCTACTGTCCCATTTATTTACAACATCAATGACTCTCTAACCGAGGCATTTTGGGGATGTAAATGGCTAACCAGAAGCCTGTATGACTCCATTTAAGGTACATATACATAGGCGCTAGCCAAACATGCTAACGGAGGCTAACAGACAAACTTTATGACAGCAAAGTGGAAACTGCACCAAATGATTTATTTATAATTGTCAGGGCTTCATCTAATACCTGGCTGATAAAGACAGTAAACTTTGATGTGTTTAGGGCACTGGCCAATATTATATGATTTTATGAATTCTCCTCTCTTTGTGTGCCCTGTCACTTGGGCCATAATTAAATAAAAAATAAATTAAAATAAGCAACACATGCACTCCAAACTCACTTCGATTTCCTAACTAAGCCTTGGCTAATGGAAAATGTTAACTTTGTTGATTTGGAAGCACTTACCAATGTGTTAATCCTCTGAGTACACAAAAGATGAGAGAACTCCATGAAAAAAGCACCAAAACGTCAGTTTCCTCCAGTCTTTATCTAACCCTCAGCAGATAAAAGATGTAAAAGTTATATTCCTTAATGCACTCTGCAATTGACCACGATTATAATCCTCCTGTATAGTTCTCCCAACACTGTGCACACACTGTCTGTCTGACTGCCACTGCAGCACTGCTGTGCTGGGCTCAGTGGAACACGAGCCAATCAGATGCTGCAGGGCGAAAGTGGGTCAGTTGGAATGCTTCTGGGCCAATCGGACGCTTTAGTGCGAAGAAGTTCAGTGGGACAGAGCCCTCCCATCCAAGTGGAACGGGCCAATGGGCAGCCTATGCAACCGGCAGGCCCTCCCAGCCACATTGGAACACAGTGGAACACAGTGGAACTGTGGGACAGAGAGCAGTGGGATTCAGCAAGCGCACTAGGCTAGGCTAGGCTAGGCTAGCTGTGTTCATGTAGCTTCAGCAGTTAGCAAGGCATTAGCAACAAGTGGAGCTGTGATTGGCTAGAACGCCGCTCTCCCCCACCAGCCCCCACCGAACAAAACCACCCCTCCACATTACGTCACCAGCCAAAGTCTGCTCTGCCAAAACTTGGCTGCAGGCCAGAGACGTCCCGCGCCTCCAGGGTGTTTTATGTAACAGTGGAGAAAAGGGGAATTGCACGCTTAGGTATTTGTTTCTCTGCAAGAAAACACCATGGCATGATTTTATAGTGTCTGTTAGGGGGGAGGGGGGGCTACATATATATGTATATATAGTTTGAATTTTAGGCTGCTAACTTGCATAGTGCATCTTTAATTGTTAGCCAATATTTATATATCCCAGACAGCTCTGTAATTACACCCTTTAAAATAAATAAAAATAGCGAATTGTAACATAACATCTCTTAATTTTATTGTATTTTTTGTCTGATCGATCCCCTCTTGTTTTCAACTGTATTGGGCGTAGTCAGCTATTAAAATGACCCGTTTCCCTCCCTTCTATTTGGGACACATTGATCTGGTTCAGTGGTTCCCAAAATGTGGTCTTCATGCTCAACAGCAAACAAACCAACACAGGGCCATAATACACTTTGAACATGTGTTCTTTTGATGTGTGTTTCTTTCATTTCTCTGATTGCCCAGTCCCACACATGGGCAAGGAGATGACCTGGAAACTGTTCAAGGAGTCTGTTTTTTTAACCACTAGAAAAAAACAGAGGTGGGAGGTAGAAAAGGGGAGATGAGTGTGGTCTATACCAGTCTGGATTTGGTTCAATGTGTACACTGAGAGTTATGGGGAATATCATATTCAGAACAAAACTTGTGTCCGTCTACAGACATATTGATTAACCCTGACATACACTGCTTAGCCACTTTTATCAGTTTCAACTGATGCTAGCTGATACAATCACACTATTTTCTTCTATCCTACTTTTTTTTGCTAAAAACTAAAGAAATGTCACCAAAAATACAACATGCTTACTACCTGACTTTCAGGCAAAACGTCAACATAGACTTATGCTCAACTTGCAATCCCCCTTATGCAATTGATATTTGACGGTCATTCTGAAATGCTGCGCTGCTGTGTCTTGAGTAGTGATGTACGAAGAAAATGATGGACTCTCAGGTTTGGACGTATGGAAATGGACTGCCTGGAGAAGTCCGTACAGCTCTTGTCTCATGCTGCCACGTCGTGTTCCATGGCAGTGCTTTTCAACCTTTTTCATATACATTTCCATTATTTATTCAGCATTTGAGCAACGGACCTGCGTTTGGGACAGTGAATACGGTATGCAAATGGCCCTATTTTTTTTTTTTTTTTCACAATTTACGGCAGGGCAGGCCTCTCATTCTGTGTACCTTAATACCCAAATGAATAGAAAAAATCGCACCCGTGCGAAGTGAGTGGTGCAAACTAATTCCTGCGCGAATCAGTTTTGATAGGCATGCATGGCAATATTATTTCTTTTGTGTATGATGTCAGTCTAGAGGTCTGCTCAGACTATATAAGTCTTTATCGTCATTTCTCATCAGTTAGTTGACCAAGCTACGGATTGTAACTTGTAAGAGTGTCATAGTGTAATGATAAGAGACCTTATTTACCTCCAGAGAGGCGAGAAGAGGCCAGAAGATGAATATTTTAGTTTTTCAAAGTCTGTTCATTTGTATTTTAAACTTGTATTAGCTGCCTATCATTTATAACCTGTACGATTTTCCACAGTCTGTCTAAAAGTGTGGTTATTTTATCGCTTATAAGTGATATTCATCTAATACAATTTTGAAATTCAAGGTTAGCACCGCTCAATAATTTTTTATGACATATTTTACGCGGCCTAAACGCATTCTAAATCAGGGTTAACCAATCGGGTGCCTCTGTGACTATGACATCATGGACAGATCAACAGAATCGAAGTGTTTTATTGGTCTAGCGAACTCATGTCATCATCATTTGTGACATCATAGTTTTGGTAAAAAAGCGGTCTATAGGAGCGGTTAGCACGGCTCAAAAACAAAAATAAGAAGTATGCCATGACATCACCCTTTTCTTTGAGCTTTTGGGCCTGTGGCTCCCCGACTAGTGAGAGGCTTCATGTGCAGCTGTCTCCGTCACATAACAAAAAATATATATAGTTCACCATTTTATGAAGCGGTGAAAGCCGCTTCCAAGGAGTGGCTTTGTGTGTCCCGTTCATGTCCATATATGGTCATTTCAGTCCAAAATGAACAGGTTTTATCTGTCCGTACATGTGTGTCCCATGTGTGTCCCATTGTCCATATATGGTCATTTCAGTCCAGAATGAACAGGTTTTATCTGTCCCGTACATCCAGAATATGTGTGTAGTGTCCGTCCCGGTCTGATGATTGGATGATTAAAAATCAAACCTCGGTTCGAAGTGAAGCGGTGGACAGATAAAACCTCTATTCTGAATGTATTTGGAGAGCTGGTATAATAGGTTGAAGGCCAAATTATCATGTGAAGCTTGACCAATCCACAAAGTATCCATTCATCTGACCGGGAGGGACACCGCACACATATTCTGGATGTACAGGACATATAAAGCCTATTCATTCTGAACTGAAATGACCATATATGGACATGGGAAACACATTACGACACCAATTGGTTCTGGACTGATATTTTGCACATACAGGACAGGGAAACCTGTTCATTCTGGCCTGGACTGACCATAAAAGGTAATAAGGGACCGGAGAATCCGTTTTTGAAAAAGCCTGTTCATTCTGGACTGAAGTGACCTTATATGGGCGTGATACACACAAAGCCATTCATTGGAAGCGGTTTCCACCGCTTCAAAAATGTCCAATGAGACCATACTTTGAGGATCGGTCAAGCTTCACATGACAATTCGGCCCTCCAGATAAAATCATTAATTCATTCAGAATTCTGAATTCTGAAGCTCTAGAACACATAGAACAAAAGTTCACCGCTTCACTTGGAACCGAATGTATACAGAGTTCATAGCTATAGAACACATGAAATAAAAGTTCACCGCTTCACTTCGAACCGAGGTTTGATTTTTATTATTATATTATATTATATTATATTATTATATTATATTATATTATAAGTGTATAGCCTAGTTCACTATTTATATATACTAGAACCGGGCGGCCCAGCGTCTAGTCGGCGACCTGGCCAACTCGGGAACGATGCAAATAGGGAATGAATGCCCCGCCCTTTAATGCAAACCCCATTATACCTTTTGTCATAGGACCCGTTTTGACCATCTGTTTGCCTGTGTCCATTTTATGTCCATATATGGAGATCACTGCAGATATAGTTCTGGGTCCATTTTATGCCCATGTATGCCCATATATGGAGATATCTGTCTATTTGCGTCCATTTTATGCCCATATATGGAGATCTCTGTATCTGTCTGCCTGTGTCCCTTTATGCCCGTATATGGAGATCTTTGTGATTCTGCGTCCATTTTATGCCCATATATGCGAATATATGGAGATCACTGCAGATATAGTTCTGGGTCCATTTTATGCCCATGTATGCCCATATATGGAGATATCTGTCTATTTGCGTCCATTTTATGCCCATATATGGAGATCTCTGTATCTGTTTGCCTGTGTCCATTTTATGTCCATATATGGAGATCACTGCAGATATAGTTCTGGGTCCATTTTATGCCCATGTATGCCCATATATGGAGATATCTGTCTATTTGCGTCCATTTTATGCCCATATATGGAGATCTCTGTATCTGTCTGTCTGTGTCCCTTTATGCCCGTATATGGAGATCTTTGTGATTCTGCGTCCATTTTATGCCCATATATGCGAATACGCAGCCTGCTTAAATCTGCATCATTCAAGTCATCCTCCCAGTCCCACGCTTTGTTGCTTGTCTTATGTTTGTCTTTGTCTCTTTTATTTTTCTTTTTATTTTTTGGAGCGGACCCCATGAATGCCCCACCCTTTAATGCAAACCCCAATATACCTGTTTTTTTCTTAGGCCCCGTTTTGACCATCTGTTTGCCTTTGTCCCCTTATGCCCATATATGGAGATCTCTGCACACACCGGTTGCTGAACACTCTGATGTCAGACCTGTCGGGTCGAGGCAAGGCCCGGCACTGCAGTGATGTCACAATGACTCAGCGCTTGCGCCCGGCACTGCAGTGATGTCACAATGAGTCAGCGCTTGCGCCGATTTTGCGCCGATTTCCGCATAAGGAGATTCCGAACGTTTTGCGCCGGTTCAGGAAAACCGTGCGTCGGGTCGGGTCGAGGCCCGGCACTGCACTCCGCGTCGCGGCGGGGAACGCGCGTGCCGAATCTGAAGCCGGTGGGACGAACGGTTCTCGAGATACGCGGATTACATACACGCAGACACGCAGACAGAGATTTGTCGCATTTATAGATAATATATATATATATATATATATATATATATATATATATACACAATAAAAATAGCGAATTGTAACATAACAACTCTTAATTGTATTTAGTTTTTGTGTCTGATCGGTCCCCACTTGTTTTCAACTGTATTGGGCATAGTCAGCTATTAAAATGATTTCCCTCCCTTCTATTTGGGACACATTGACCTGGTTCAGTGGTTCCCAAAATGTGGTCTTCATGCTCAACAGCAAACAAACCAACACAGGGCCATAATACACTTTGAACATGTGTTCTTTTGATGTGTGTTTCTTTCATTTCTCTGATTGCCCAGTCCCACACATGGACAAGGAGATGACCTGGAAACTGTTCAAGGAGTCTGTTTTTTTAACCACTAGAACAAAAAACAGAGGTGGGAGGTAGAAAAGGGGAGATGAGTGTGGTCTATACCAGTCTGGATTTGGTTCAATGTGTACACTGAGAGTTATGGGGAATATCATATTCAGAACAAAACTTGTGTCCGTCTACAGACATATTGATTAACCCTGACATACACTGCTTAGCCACTTTTATCAGTTTCAACTGATGCTAGCTGATACAATCACACTATTTTCTTCTATCCTACTTTTTTTTGCTAAAAACTAAAGAAATGTCACCAAAAATACAACATGCTTACTACCTGACTTTCTGGCAAAACGTCAACATAGACTTATGCTCAACTTGCAATCCCCCTTATGCAATTGATATTTGACGGTCATTCTGAAATGCTGCGCTGCTGTGTCTTGAGTAGTGATGTACGAAGAAAATGATGGACTCTCAGGTTTGGACATATGGAAATGGACTGCCTGGAGAAGTCCGTACAGCTCTTGTCTCATGCTGCCACGTCGTGTTCCATGGCAGTGCTTTTCAACCTTTTTCATATACATTTCCATTATTTATTCAGCATTTGAGCAAAGGACCTGCGTTTGGGACAATGAATACGGTATGCAAATGGCCCTATTTTTTTTTTTTTTTTCACAATTTACGGCAGGGCAGGCCTCTCATTCTGTGTACCTTAACACTTTGCCGTCCGAAATAGAATGGTGGTTGGTAGATTAGCCGTGAAATTTCTATTATTGTATTGTGATCTGAGACATAATATTATGTTTATAAACATGAGCCCGCCGCCCCTCCTTCTTGAACAGCGCCGTTGTTTTTTCTTTTTTTTTCTTTTCCAGGTCATTAGCTCACCGTGATTTTCTCGATCTCCGTTGGGATAGAATGGGTGTTTTGGCCGATCATCGATGTCCCTGTGCGTTTCGCGTGCGCGATCCGTTCACGTAAATGTCCCCGCAAATAATCCATGTGTGACTGAAGAGCAGAACTGAAAAGTTTCGCTAGCATAGCCCCTAGCATGGCTGCTGTAGAAGCACCAGGGTACAGACAGTAACCGAATGGGGTAATATGCCTTGGAAAAGGAAAGGCCAATGACATCACTTCTGCTTCATGTCAGCCCAGCCATGAGCTATCAATGCACGAGTGGTGACTAGGGAAGGTTAGACGATCGCCGATTTTCGGATCAAAATCTTTTATACCGGTTTTATAGACAAAGTCCGGGAAAGTACGGCGTGGCTGAGACTCCCCGCTGGGATGTGCGATATAGTACGGTTTTAACATTAAGGGGCTCCCCGTGGCTTATAAAGGGTTAATACCCAAATGAATAGAAAAAATCGCACCCGTGCGAAGTGAGCGGTGCAAACTAATTCCTGCGCGAATCAGTTTTGATAGGCATGCATGGCAATATTATTTCTTTTGTGTATGATGTCAGTCTAGAGGTCTGCTCAGACTATATGTCTTTATCGTCATTTCTCATCAGTTAGTTGACCAAGCTACGGATTGTAACTTGTAAGAGTGTCATAGTGTAATGATAAGTGACCTTATTTACCTCCAGAGAGGCGAGAAGAGGCCAGAAGATGAATATTTTAGTTTTTCAAAGTCTGTTCATTTGTATTTTAAACTTGTATTAGCTGCCTATCATTTATAACCTGTAAGATTTTCCACAGTCTGTCTAAAAGTGTGGTTATTTTATCGCTTATAAGTGATATTCATCAAATACAATTTTGAAATTCAAGGTTAGCACCGCTCAATCATTTTTAATGACATATTTTACGCGGCCTAAACGCGTTCTAAATCAGGGTTAACCAATCGGGTGCCTCTGTGACTATGACATCATGGACAGATCAACAGAATCGAAGTGTTTCATTGGTCTAGCGAACTCATGTCATCATTGTTACGACCCAGTGGCTCAAAAGGCCGAACATTATGCACTCAGATACCAGTTTGTAAAATATAGATGGAATTTATTACATTGGCACCGAAGTGCATAGGAGTGATGAATATAAATACAACAAGATTCATTCCTTAACAATAAAACAATGTAGCAAAAATAGGTTTCTAGAATTCTATTACTACTACTAGTACAGTTAAGGCGAATACGGTAATATATTATAGTGTATGTCTAGAGGAAGGGATACGGCCGAGGCCGTTCCCTGGGCGTTGGCTTGTAGCCCCAAACAATTCACAATAATAACAAAAAGAACAAATCAAATTACTTACAACCAAAAAAGAACACAACCAAAGCAAAACAGGGGAAAACGAAAATAGGGTCTAATGAACTAAACAAAACATTGGCTTTCCTAAGGCCAAATAACACAAGGTTCAACTTTGCGCCGTCAGGTCAGTGGGGAGCGAGTAGCTAGGCTGCAAGTTCAAGGTGGCATGGTTTGCTTCCGGGTTTTATAGACAGCGGGGCGGCCGTCCCACAGCTGTCGTCAAGCACCCATCAAGCCACCAGCCATCAGCTGTTTGCCTCAGCAGTCAGCTGTGCCCCCACGTCAGCACCCACGTCATTCAACAGTCATCAACAGTGGTCAGGTTTACTGCAGTTCACCAGCCACTACATTAATGCAAAGAAAATGCCAGGTGAGACACTGACACTATACACATCATAACAACCACAACAATAATCACGGCCAACGGTCGTGACACCCCCCACCCAGAAGGGAACCTATATCCCCCAATATAGGTTCACTCCAGGCAACACCATCACTAGAGAAAAAAAAAACAATATTATTAACAGTGGACTCTGGACAAGGCATCCGCCATCACATTGTCAAGTCCTTTCTTATGTCTTATTTCAATGTTGAAATCCTGTATTAATAAAGACCATCGCATTAATCTCTGGTTCGAGTTCTGCATCTGCTGTAGGAACACAAGTGGATTATGGTCAGTGTAGATGAGAACAGGCAGCGCACTTGACCCCACATACACTTCAAAGAATTGTAATGCCAGAATCATCCCTAAAGCCTCTTTCTCTACAATGCTATAATTGCACTGTGCCCCCTTAAACTTCTTAGAGTAGTAGCAGACTGGATGGTCTATGCCTTGAGCATCTTCTTGTAACAGCACGGCACCTGCTCCGTCTCCAGATGCGTCGACCTCCAGCTTAAACGGACTTCGGAAATCAGGCGCGGCCAGGACAGGCGCACTGCACAGCAGCTCCTTACAGGACTCAAACGACTGTTGGCCAGCAGGGGACCAAATGTACGGCTTTTTAACACTAGTTAAACTAGTCAAAGGTGCTGTGACGTCTGCGACATTTTTACAGAACGCCCGGTAGTATCCAGCCATCCCCAAGAACCGGCGAAGCTGTCGCCTGCTCTTCGGGACTGGATACTCCACCACCGCTTTAATCTTAGCATCCAATGCCCGCACTTTACCTTGTCCCACCTGCTTACCAAGGTACGTCACCGTACCACAGCCAAACTCACATTTTGCCAGATTCAATGTCAGGTTTGCTCCCAGCAACCTGTTAAAAACCAATTGCAATGTTAGAATATGCTCATCCCATGTATCAGAAAACACCACCACATCGTCCAAATAGACCTCACAGTTCGCAACCCCACAAAGCACGGTGTGCATTAACCGCTGAAAAGTCGCCGGCGCGTTAGGCAGACCAAACGGCATTACCGTATATTGATACAAACCGTCAGGTGTAACAAAAGCGGACACCTCCGACGCTCGTTTGGACAACGGGACCTGCCAATATCCCTTTAATAAGTCCAATTTGGTGACAAATTTGGCTGACCCGACGCGGTCAACACAATCCTCCATACGAGGTAATGGGTACGAATCTGGTAGAGTGACATTATTAACTTTCCTATAGTCTGTACAAAACCGCATGCTGCCATCTGGTTTAGGCACGAGAATACAAGGAGAGCTCCACGCGCTGGAGCTGGGCACTGCTAACCCATTCTCCAATAAGTAATCAATTTCTTTCTTTAGCAACGCCCGCTTAGTCAGATTAACGCGGTACGCGTGCTGCTTAATAGGAGCATGATTAGACACATCCACGTCGTGCACAATACCGGTGGTGCTACTCGGCGTGTCCGAAAACAAGCCAGGGTTATTCTCAATCAAAGCAATAACATCAGCTCGTGCACCCTCGTCCAAATGACCTAAAAAAGAGGACAAATTAGTCAGTATGTCGGAATTTTGTAGGCGCACACCAGCAGGGTTTTTCACGTGCAAGCCGTCGCTCTCAGGGGAATAGAGCAAGGGGCAAGCAGGTGCCACAGTAGCCACCGCTACTGGCACCGTAGGCAGTCGATTAACATAGGGTTTGAGCATATTAACATGGCACACTCTGCTTTTCTTTCTACGCTCTGGCGTAGAAATTACATAGTCAGTATCACTGACTTTTTTTCCCACCACATACGGTCCGCTGAACTTAGACTGGAAGGCCGAACTAGGAACCGGTAGGAGAACCAATACTTTTTCTCCAAGCGCAAATTCCCTCTGAACTGCCTTCCTGTCAAAGTGCACCTTCATTTGTTCCTGACTCTCACCCAACGCAGTACAGGCAAGTTCCCTAGCCTTGTGCAGGCGTGTGCGGACCTTCGCAACATAATCCAATATTTTTATCGCAGGGCTGGCTGGTTTGTCAAGCACCCCATCCCTGAACACACACAGCGACCCACGTCATTCAACAGTCATCAACAGTGGTCAGGTTTACTGCAGTTCACCAGCCACTACATTAATGCAAAGAAAATGCCGGGTGAGACACTGGCACTATACACATCATAACAACCACAACAATAATCACGGCCAACGGTCGTGACAATCATCATTTGTGACATCATAGTTTTGGTAAAAAAGCGGTCTATAGGAGCGGTTAGCACCGCTCAAAAACAAAAATAAGAAGTATGCCGTGACATCACAGTTTAAACCCTTTTCTTTGAGCTTTTGGGCCTGTGGCTCCCCGACTAGTGAGAGGCTTCATGTGCAGCTGTCTCCGTCACATAACAAAAAATATATATAGTTCACCATTTGTTGAAGCGGTGACAGCCGCTTCCAAGGAGTGGCTTTGTGTGTCCCGTTCATGTCCATATATGGTCATTTCAGTCCAGAATGAACAGGTTTTATCTGTCCGTACATGTGTGTCCCATGTGTGTCCCTCATGTCCATATATGGTCATTTCAGTCCAGAATGAACAGGTTGTATCTGTCCCGTACATCCAGAATATGTGTGTAGTGTCCGTCCCGGTCTGATGATTGGATGATTAAAAATGTCCAATGAGACCATACTTTGAGGATTGGTCAAGCTTCACATGACAATTCGGCCCTCCAGAAAAAATCATTCATTCATTCAGAATTCAGAGTTCATAGCTCTAGAACACACGGAATAAAAGTTCACCGCTTCACTTCGAACCGAGGTTTGATTTTTATTTTATTAAGTGTTTAGCCTAGTTCACTATATATATATATATATATATATATATATATATATATATATATATATATAAGTTCACCGCTTCACTTCGAACCGAGGTTTGATTTTTATTTTATTAAGTGTATAGCCTAGTTCACTATATATATATATATATATATATATATATATATATATATATATATATATATAAAATTAATAGCAGAGGTGTGAACACTGCCATCCACTTGACAATTTTTAAAACTATACTTTTTTATAGTTATAGTTATAGCTCAGTTGTTCTCAGTAAGAGCGAGATCATTTAGCGACCTACAACCGGGTCGCAACGTGGTCGGTAGTTTTCAGCGACCGGGTCGCTAAATCGAGCGACCGGGTCGCTAAATCAACCGACCGGCCCGGTAAATCACCGACCGCGCCGCTAAACCGACCGACCCGGTCGCTAAATCTACCGACCTGCCTGCAGTTTTAGGTCGGTAGATTTAGCGACCCGGTTGGTACATCTAGCGACCCGGTCGGAAGATTTTGCACCCCAGTCGGTCGATTTAGCGACCCGGTCGCTCGCTTTAGCGGTGCGGTCGGTGATTTAGCGGCCCGGTCGGGAGGTTGCGTCGGCAGGTTAGCCTACTGAGGTAAGGTTACTGAGGTTAGGTTTAGGGTTAGGGTTAGGGTTAGGGTTAGTAGTCCGGTGGTCGGTGGATAAGCGACCACCGGTCGGTGGATTTACCTACCAAGTCGTGGATTTAGCGTCCCAGTTGGTGGATTTAGCGACCCGGTCCGTGGATTTAGCGTCCCGGTTGGTGCATTTAGCGACCCGGTCCGTGGATTTAGCGTCCCGGTCGTTCGATTTAGCGACCCAGTCGCTCGCTTTAGCGGCACGGTCGATGATTTAGCGACCCGGTCGGACGCTTAAGCGGCTCGGTCGGTGATTTAACGGCCCGATAAGTGGTTATGTTATCCAGAGGAGGACTCTGAGTCGCAGACAGAGTCTTCTGTCTGCCCATGGGTGCCACGGTGGAGAGCCAGGTACCAGCTGCCTGTCTTCTCTCCCTTCGCCCTTACCTCTGCCACGGGGAAAAGGTGGCTTCACCAGGTTATAAAATGCCCCCTGATTGGCTACCTACGTAAGACGGAATTCATTTGCAAGTGTGAATCGTGTCATGGCAACCACATTTGCAATCTCCCAGAATTACTTCTTTCTGGTTTGCTTCAGTTGCAGTTGGTAGTCATGGCTGCCAGTTCCCACCTGATGTCGTGTGTGAGTCCAGACTGCTCCAGACCGTACTGGATGACTGCTAGCTTGGATAACATCTTCAGGCTAGGATTTAAGTCTAGGACGTACAGGTCATCACAAGGGTCGTCCACTTTTGGCTGTCCTCCATGGAAGATAATACAATCTCCCACCATGCAGCAGCACATCCCAGAGTTCCCACAGGGCCCTTTCCCCATGGGCTCAACTTGCTCCCAGGAAAAGCTCTCTTGACTGTATTTCCACAGATCTTTGAATTTCTGGCTGCTTCTGTAGTCACCAAATATATACAGCTCTCCGTTGTGGGCAAAGGCTGAATGTTCACAGCGTCCCTCTGGGAGAAGGTGTCCGGAAGGAGGGCTCAGCCAGCACTCTGTCTCTGTGTCAAACACTCTGACCTGGTTGTCGTAGATAGGAAAGCTCAGCAAGCGCCCTGTCTCTATGTCTATGTCATAGGTAGGACGTACAGGGCTACCATAAAGATGATATCTCCAGCCCCCAAATACAAAGATCTTTGTTCCGATGATGGTGGCAGAGTGACGTGCTGAAGGAGGAGATGGTGGAGAGCCGCTGGTGTTC
Source organism: Nannobrachium achirus (assembly GCF_963921795.1). Classification (NCBI taxonomy): domain Eukaryota; kingdom Metazoa; phylum Chordata; class Actinopteri; order Myctophiformes; family Myctophidae; genus Nannobrachium; species Nannobrachium achirus. The sequence continues at coordinate 75,047,555 of NC_137811.1, read as the reverse complement.
ACTAAAGACCAGGCCATCATGGAGGAGTCCAACTTGTACATGGCATTAGTGAAGCCAGTATTCTGGATAAGTCCTCCGTAGACATACATGGCCTTCTCCAGGACACAAGCTGAGTGGTTATACCTTGCTTCTGGAATAGTTCCAGAGACATTGGGTTTGAACCAGCTGTGGGTGTCAACATCAAAGGCATAAAGCACATTGCAGAGAGCCAACCCTCCTCCTCCCCAGATGTAGACAATCTCTTCTATCAGCACAGCTGTGTGGCCATATCGTCCAGAGGGAACCTCAACAGGACCTTGTCCTCTTCCATTTGTCTCTGGGGGCAACTTCCTCCAACGCAAGGACAATGTGTTGAATATGTGGACTTCAATCTGATCCCTGTTGTTGCGGTAGCTGCGGTCTCCTCCAAATGAGTACAGCTTGTGTCCGACTACCACTGCAGCGTGTTGGTGCTCCTTACGTCCTCCTTTCAGGTGTAACGTCCAGTGAATCATTTCATGCACCAGAACCACTGTGAATCAGCTCAACCTTCCACAACAGAGCTGGTTAGAAGCTGGGCAATATTTGCTAAATTTTGCTGACATTATATGGAATAACTCAAGACGTTATAGCAAAAAAGCATGACATGAAATGTGCTAATGGTTTGTGCCTACCCTCCCTGTTTATAGTAAGATATTATGACGTCACATGAAACATTTAACATATTCCCCGCCATTTTAACATACCTTCGTACTCTCCCCTGCCTCTGTTTCCATAGACTTCCATGTAATTCATAGTGCACGGATCATGCACACCCATGCCTAGATAATGCACCACCTGTGTCCACATTGCTCACAGCTTTCAAACAAAAAAATCCGAATGGAAATCCGTTCAGGCATTCATGAGATAGCAGCCATTATGTTTAACAAAGATGGCTGCCAAGATGGCTGCCATGTTTGAAAGATGGGGTTGCTATGGGGGTTAAACATGCAATTTCGCGATTGATATCATGCCTACCACGTTTTTTGGGGTCAAAACATTTTTTTGAAAAAAAAAATAAAAAAATCTCGGGACTATCGGGCCTGGCGGGGAAAGACATTGAAATAATCTCAGGACTATCGGGCCTGGCAGGGAATTGGCTGAAATGTCACTTAAAGCTCACCAATCATCCAATCCTCAAGATTTCCGTTTATGCCCATCTGATTGTCTACAAGCTCGATATATATATATATATATATATATTAATTAATTATTACTATAAACGAGCAAATGTCTGTCTGTCTGTCCGTCCGTCCGTCCGTCCCACTGATGACGTCATCGATGACGTCATCAATGATGACGTCATCAGTAACAGTGTCCATCCTCCCTACTATACTATAAACGAGCAAATGTCCGTCCGTCCGTCCGTCCGTCCGTCCGTCCGTCCGTCCCACTGATGACGTCATCGATGACGTCATCAGTGATGACGTCATCAGTGTCCATCCTCCCGTCCCATCCAGTGATGTCATCGATGATGTCATCGATCAGCAGCACTGATGACGTCATCAGTGATGACATCATCAGTGATGACGTCATCAGTGTCCGTCCTCCCGTCCCATCCAGTGACGTCATCAGTGTCCGTCCTCCCGTGATGTCAACAGTCATTAGACCATATCCATAACATAGCTATATGGAGACGAAAGCAACAGTAACCTTAACCTTAGACCAATATTATCTGCAACTACTCATTGGCTCTTTAATTGGATATAACATCATTATGACATCATAAAAAACTATAAATAATAGTGATAATGAAAACTCTTTCATTATCACTATTAATTAATTGGTTTATTATAATATTGATTATATATTAGTGTTCAGGTAAGTCAAAATCTAGGAAGGACAAACCCTCAACAACTGAGACAACACCTCTGCTAAACACAGCAACCGCATCCAGAAAACAGCAAACCAGTGTATAACAGGAGGAGACATCACCAAGTCACACAAGCCACAATCTAGCAAGGACAAAAATCAGAGAAGCAGCTAAACAACAAGGACCACAAAAGACAGACACCTCAGACAGACAAAGAGGTAGACAAAGAGGTACCACCAAGTCAGACAGTCTGAGACATATCAGACAGAAAACAAAGGAATCAGTGACACAGACAGACAGATAAGACAGACAAAGAAATACCACCTCTGTCTAAGAGGCATCTGGCACGACAGCAGTGACACCAACTCAGGCAAAGGCAAAGGCTTTCTCCAAAGACACCACAGGTTTTCTCAGACAGAAAACAAAGGAATCAGTGACACAGACAGACAAGAAAAGAGGTGCCTCTTTTCTCAAAAGACACGAAGCAGTGCCACCAAGTCAGGCAAAGTCAAAGGCTTTCTCCGAAGACACCACAGGTTTTCTCAGACAGAAAACAAAGGAATCAGTGACACAGACAGAGGTGCCTCTTTTCTCAAAAGACACGAAACAGTGCCACCAAGTCAAGCAAAGTCAAAGGCTTTCTCCGAAGACACCACAGGTTTTCTCAGACAAAAAACAAAGGAATCAGTGACACAGACAGACAGATAAGACAGACAAAGAGGTACCACCTCTGTCTAAGAGGCATCTGGCACCACAGCAGTGACACCAACTCAGGCAAAGTCAAAGGCTTTCTCCGAAGACACCACAGATTTTCTCAGATAGAAAACAAAGGAATTGACAAGTCATTAAGGACTTTGATCAAATCAAACACCAAGACCCTATCATACTACCATCGTGTAAAGAGCTAAACAACAAGGACCACAAAAGACAGACACCTCAGGCAAAGCAAACATCAGACAGACAAAGAGGTAGACAAAGAGGTACCACCAATTCAGACATCAGGTTTTCGGGTAAGAACAATACGGATCTAGCACAAGGTAGTTATTTCTCAAAAGACACGAAGCAGTGCCACCAAGTCAGGCAAAGTCAAAGGCTTTCTCTGAAAACACCACAGGTTTTCTCAGACAGAAAACAAAGGAATCAGTGACACAGACACACAGGGAAAGAGGTGCCTCTTTTCTCAAAAGATACAAAGCAGTGCCACCAAGTCAGGCAAAGTCAAAGGCTTTCTCCGAAGACACCACAGGTTTTCTCAGACAGAAAACAAAGGAATCAGTGACACAGACAGACAGATAAGACAGACAAAGAGGTACCACCTCTGTGTAAGAGACATCTGGGCATCTCAGCATCAACAACCCAGACAACAGCTCTGCTAAAGACACAGCAACCGCAGCCAGAAAACTTTGATTATGAAAAATAATAGGAATAAGAAACGCACTGAATCTCGCAAATCTGAAACACCAGAACAACATAGATTACGAAAATGTAAAGAATCTACTGCACGAGCTATTGCAAGGAAGAATAAGCCAAATGAACAAACGCAACATACAGAATCCATAGCAAGAACTCTAAAGAGGAAGAATGAGACAAGTGATGAACGTCAAAAAAGACGGCATCTACAATCTATTAAAAGAACTACTGCAAGGAATATTGAATCACCTAACCGACGCAAGAAAAGACGATATGAACAGTCTATTAACAGAATTGCTAGAAGGAAAAAAGAATCACTTGATCAACATATAAATAGAAAGTATATTGATGCTAAATCAAGAGCTACTGCACGAGAAAACATTTTTGCAGACAAATTATCTCAAGCTATAGAACGAAGAAGCATGATAGCATGTCCTGAAGATATGCAATACTTTAATGAGACTCTATATGATAAGACACATACACTTAGTGAGGTAAGTATTTTCAATTGCCCAAAGTGCTGTTCATGTGGTGCCCTGTGCTGGAAAGAAGAAAGAAAAGGATTCTGCTGTTCTAATGGCCGTGTTGACCTTAGCTATGATGCCAGAAATCCCAAACCAGGTTCTATTCCATTACAACCTCCTCATATCATCAGAGAACTATTTGAAACCCGAGTATTTGTACAAAATGCCAGAAGGTACAATAACGCTCTTGCTATGGCATCGGTGGGAATGAAAGAAATCAACCCAGGAGGTTTCAAACCAGGATTCCGAATCCAAGGAAAAATGTATCATTACATTGGTAGTATACTACCTACATCAAATTTGAAAACCCCTTCATTTGCTCAATTATATGTTTATGATCCAGACAATGAGTTAGAAAACCGAACAAGACACCCTTCAAATAAGGACCTTGACAAACGTCTATTGGAAAAGGCACAAAAAGCCTTACATGACTGTAACCATTTAATAAAGCAATTCAAGACAGCAGTAGAGATATTTAAAGAGAAACCTACTTCAGACATGGAAATCTATCTGAGTGACAGAGCTCCGCGAAATATTCATCGAGGTACCATGAATATGCCAACTGATTCAGATATTGCTGTTATTGCCCCAGGATCATCTGAAAAAGACCAATTTGGGCGTCTCCATGTAAGACTATATCTCCGTAATGATAAACTAACGTCAATAGATTCTTTTCACCCACTCTATGACCCACTTGCTTATGTATTATTATATCCTGAAGGACATTATGGATATCATCTCAGTTTAAATGAAAAACAACCTAATGGTCAACAAGGAATCACTGCTTCAGACTTCTATCGTTACCATCTTCAAATCCGTGACCCAGAAACCCATTTTAATTTACTGCTTCGTGGAGGAAAGCTCACTATGCAATTTGTATGTGACCAGCAAGCAAAGATTGAAGGTCAGAGGCTACAATTTCTAAGATTCAACCAAACAAAACTGAAAGCAGCCAACTACAAATGTGTACAAGATGCTATTCAATCAAATGAAGATATACTTCCAGGTAAGGTGACTATACTACCTTCAACTCTATACGGATCACCACGTTGGTATGCTAGACAATTTCAAGACGCAATGGCTATTGTTCGTGAAAAAGGTAAACCTGATCTATTTATTACTTTTACCTGTAATCCGAAATGGCAAGAAATTCAACAATCATTATTGCCAAACCAATTGCCTGAAGATCGTCCAGATATTATAGCACGAGTGTTCAATTTGAAATGGGAAGCAATACTCTACGACATACTTGAAAATGACATTTATGGTCGTGTAGATGGATATGTAACGGTAAAGGAAACACAGAAACGCACTCTCCCACATGCACATGGACTGTTCACCATGGTAGCCGCTGACAAACCTCGTACGCCTACTGATATTGATTGTATAGTTTCAGCAGAAATCCCTAATGCCATTACTAACCCAAGACTATATGATATTGTAACAAATTTCATGATACATGAACCCTGTGACACCGATAATGAGAAAGCTCGATGTATAGAGAATGGCAAATGCAAAAGAAACTTCCCAAAAGAGTACAGATCCGAAACAACCATTTCAGAAAACTCTTATCCTTTATATAGACGACGTCAGGAAACAGATGGAGCACCAGGACGTTCTTTTATAAAATGTAACCATGCTGGTAAAACATATAAGGTTACAAATGAGTGGGTAATACCATATAGTCCATATCTTTGTCTCAAATATGATGCCCATATAAATGTTGAAATAGTGTGTACTGTATCTTCAGTGAAATATCTTTATAAATACATTGAGAAAGGACCTGATAGATGCATGGTACATGTTGGAACCCCCAAAGAGAACATAGAACATGACGAAATAGAAAAATATGAACTAGGACGTTACATCACTGCTTCAGAAGCATTTTGGAGAATATATGACTTTCCTATTCAAAGGAAATATCCACCTGTTGAACTCTTAGCAATTCATTTGAAAGATGAGCAAATTATCACATTCAATGATATAGGAGAAGCCTACACTCACATTGCTAATGGGCCACCAGATACAACGCTGACAGCATTCTTTACAGCAATGAAAAATAACAGTGATAAAAGACACATTATTTACCCAGATGTTTATAAGCATTTCACATTTGATTCCAAAAACAAAACGTTCCATCGTAGAATTAACAACAGGACTCGCAATAAGAAGGAAGAACGATTGGCAGATACCATTGGTAGAATTCCTATAATCGCATTTACTCCACATAACAGTGAATTGTATTTTATGCGTTTATTATTGTATCGTGTTCAAGGTCCAACATGCTACGAAGATCTTCGTATTGTCAATGGAATTCAATATGATACTTATGTAGCTGCATGTATTGCCCAAGGAATATGTGAAGATGACGATGAAGTTAATAAAATCATGGACGAAGCAGCATCTATTACTTTTGGGCCTCAACTGCGTCAGATCTTTGCAAATATACTTATGTTTGTTTTACAAAAAGATCATTTGACATTTTGGGACAAACATAAAACTATTATTTCAGAAGATCTCACACACCAGTTACATTTGAAAGAACCTACAGATGAAATATTCAATAAAGTACTATTAGAACTTCAAGATCATGTAAAACGAAATGGATATGACTTAGCATCAAATTTCAATCTTCCTCTACCAGATAGTAGTTTCAATCGTAATTTAGAGAACCTAACATATGAAACAGACGACATTATTGATTTACAACAATATATAAAAGTAACAGAACCACTTTTGAATGAACAACAGAGAATGATAGCTGACAATGTTATGGAAAGTGTTGAACTTCCAAGGTAAAATGATTGCCCTTGATGCAAGTGGTGGTACTGGAAAAACCTTCTTACTTACTTACATTTTGAACTCTGTGAGTGCTCTTGGAAAAGTAGCTCTTGCAACCGCTTCATGTGGAATTGCTGCAACATTACTTCCAAAAGGAACCACTTTTCATAGCCGAACCAAATGTCCTATTTTACTTACAGAAGAATCAACATGTGCTATCAACGAAAGTTCGAGTACAGCAAAACTCATTATTGAATGTGATCTATTCGTCATTGATGAAGTATCTATGATTGATCGACGTGCTGTTGAAGCTGCAGACCGTACTTTCAGAGAACTCAGAAATAAGCCTAATCTTCCTTTTGGTGGTATTACAACAATCTTCAGTGGAGACTGGCGACAGATTCTACCAGTTGTTACTCATGGTACACGACCTCAGATAATTTCACGATGCCTAAAGAGTTCCTTTCTTTGGAGTCATGTAAATACCATGAAACTGACGATTAACATGAGAATAACACAAACTACTGAATACACCAAAGACCACACTTTATTTCAGAAATTCTTACTTAATTTAGGAGAAGGGAAAATCCCAACCATTAAAGAAAGAATTTACAATCAAAATTGAGGATGATTATCTACTACCAGGAACAACTTTACAAGACATGGTTGAATGGGTATTTGAAAATCTTGAACAAAATATGCACAACCATCAGTGGCTTTTTCAAAGAGCAATCCTTTGTCCAACAAACACAGAAGTAGATACAGTCAATCAATATATTGCTCTCAGATTCCCCGGTATTGAACACAAACTTCACAGTGTAGATAGCATTGAAATACACGACAGCCATAAATACTCTGTAGAATATCTCCATACATTATGTCCATCAGGCATGCCACCACATTCCCTAACACTGAAAATAGGAATGATTATAATGCTACTAAGGAACTTTGATACAATACGTGGCCATTGTAATGGTTCACGTTACATCCTAAAGAAAATCCAACCTCACGTTCTTCTTGCACAATTAGTATCTGGAGTTCATGCTGGAGCTGAACTATTGATACCCAGAATACGAATCTCACCTTCAGAAAACATATTTCCTTTTAATCTCACACGTAAGCAATTTCCTATACGCCCTTGCTTTGCTATGACTGTAAATAAATCACAAGGTCAAACACTAAGACGTGTAGGTGTGTACTCTGTAAAAGACTTCTTTTCACATGGACAGCTTTACGTTGCAGCAAGCAGAGTTGGTAACCCTGAGCAATTACGAATACTGATGCTCAATGATGTAGACAAGACTAAACGCAAGGAAATGATTAATGTTGTTTATAAAGAAATTTTAACATAGAAACAGAGAAACTGATCCAACTAGGTTTAAGTTATATATATTTTTCAGCACAAATAAAAACAATATTTTTTAAATACATTTTTGTTAATACATTTCTTTAATCACAAATAAATACATTTTTTTGTTAAACATATTTAATCTACGATTGTTTTTATTAATTATTATTATTTATTATTTTCATTATTACAGTGATGGCAAAACATTAAACCTCGGGAGCATCTCCTCCGTTTTTATATTAACTATTTCAAAATGATAACGGGTAAGAAGGACGGGTAAGGACCTAGTATATATATATATATATATATATATACATATATATATATATATATATATATATATATATATATATATATATATATACATACATACATATACATATATATATATATATATATATATATATATATATATACATATATAGACAGAGAACTTATATATATATATATATATACATATACACATATATATATACATATATATATATACATATATATATATATATACATATATATATATATACATATATATATATATATATAAGTTCTCTGTCTACTCTCACCTATGGTCATGAAGTGTGGGTCATGACCGAAAGTATAAGGCCGCCGCTGGTGCAAGCGTCCGAAATGGGTTTCCTCAGACAGGTGGCTGGTATCTCCCTTAGAGATAGGGTGAGAAGTTCAGTCACCCGAGAGAGACTTGGAGTAGAACCGCTGCTCCTACACTTGGAAAGGAGTCAGCCTTAGGTGGTTCGGGCATCTAGTACGGATGCCCCCCGAGCGCCTTCCTAGGAAGGTCCTCGATGCACGTCCCACTGGGAGGAGACCCCGTCCGTGGCAGACCAAAGACCAGATGGATGGATTATATCTCCAAACTGGCTTGGGAACGCCTCGGTATACTCCCTGAGGGAGTGTAGGAAGTTGCTCGGGATAAGGACATCTGGAAGTCTCAGTTGGTCTCACTGTTACACCCGTGACCCGATTACGGATAAGCGGTTGAGGATGGATGAATGGATGGATGGATGGATGGATGGATGGGTGCGGAGGTCTGGAGCAAATGAAAAGGAAGGCTGGTAGAAAGGACTCGTTCACTGCAATGAATTTTAATGTCGCGTTCGGAGTGTATAGAGATACGATATGTGAAGTGTACCCTGAAAAAAGAATTGAATTGGTCACATACATGTCCATCATTTCCGATTTGGCTTTAACTTATGGCTGGGTGTTATTTTACGATTATCATAAAAGCTTTTCTTCTAAATCGGCCATGTTTATCCAGAGATTCAACCAAAAAATCGACTGGTCCGTGGTGGACTTGCCGCTAATTAGTAGACACTTCACTGGCCACCAAGCGCTCTCGTGCTCCATGTGCGGCTCATTCAGCCACGAGCCAACCTTTGTCCCAGATCTGCGTTCCCGACTGCCAACGGCAACCCCAAGGCCAACACCTCTCGCCCGCAAGCCGCGGGGCCTAACCCCGCCCCAGGCGGAAGAAGACAGGTAGGTGCCTTACCTCCCAGGCAATAATACGCCTATCTGCATAAATTTCAATGAGAATGTTTGTACATATTATAATTGTAAATAAATGAAAAGCATCCATCCACGCCTGTGAATGTTCCTGCCCTTTCAGCTGCGCTCAAAGATCATCCAAACAAATGTTGGGTTAACTATCTTATCACTGGGTTAGTTCAGGGATTCTTAGCGGGTCTATGTTGGCTCCCTAAAATAACAAATACAAATTTGCAATCTGCAATTAAAGAGCCCAAAGTGGTAGACGAACTCCTAGAGAAGGAAACAAAAAAGGGTTTCATGATAGGTCCATTTTCAAAATCTCCTTTTAGCTTATTTAGGGTTAGCCCCATAGGTGTAGCTACAAGGAAATATTCTGGTTAAAAACGTTTAATCATAGACCTGTCTGCTCCTCATAAAGGGCCAATTCCTAGTATAAATAGTCTGATTCCTCAAGCTCCGTTCTCTCTGTTTTATGCCACAGTGGATAATGCTATTCAAATGATAAAACCCGCAGGGCAGGGCGCTTGGCTCGGTAAAGCGGACATCACCGATGCTTTTAAAGTGATGCCCCTTCATCCTTCCCAGTGGCATATTTTCGGTGTAAAATGGCATTCTAAGTTTTACTTTGCTGTCAAATTAACGTTCGGGTGTCGAAGCAGCCCTCGTATTTTTGATACCTTGTCAGAGGCTTTATGTTGGATTTTATCTAACACGTACAAGTTGCCTTTTCTGCTTCATCTATTAGACGATTTCTTGGTCGTCGATTTTCCCTGTTCGCCGCCAGCCCGTTGCATTTCAATTGTTAAACACGTTTTCTATTCTCTCGGAGTCCCGCTGTCGGAGGAGAAAACCGTAGGGTCGTGCAAACAGTTAGAATTTTTAGGTATTATGCTGGAGAGTGTCCTCACTCAGGCATCTCTTCCCGAAGAGAAATTGTGTCGCATTAGGGATCTTCTAAAATCTTTCTCCTCCAAAAAGGAAGTGTTAAAGAGGGATCTTCTCTCTCTTTTAGGCCATCTTAATTTCGCAAAGGATTATCCCTCAAGGCCGCTCATTCGTTTCCCGATTGCTTGATGTGTCTAAAACTGTAAAAAATCTGCACGATACTATTATCCTAGACGAAGGAAGCAAGTCTGATTTGAGATTTTGGTCCTTGTTTTTAGATCAATGGAATGGCATATCCTTCTTTTATAATGACTTATCAGAAACATCCGCATCAATTGAGTTTTACACAGACTCCGCTCCTTCCGTAGGTTTCGGGGGGTATTTAAAAGGAGAATGGTTCGCGAAACCCTGGCCTAAATAAATGACCGATTTAACAGCTGACAGTAAATCTATTGCGCTGTTCGAAATGTACCCTATTGTGGTATCGTCTCTATTATGGGGCAATCAGTGGTCCCGAAAAAAGATCACAGTTTTGTGCGATAATGAAGCCACGGTCCATATGATTAATAAGGGGCGCTCTTCAATCCCAGTAATCAATACATTTCTTAGGTGCCTCACTTGGACTTGTGTGTCTGGCAATTTTATTATGCGCGCTGTATATATTCCTGGTCACGAGAACCGCATAGCTGACGCACTCTCTCGATTTAAATTCCAGGAATTCCATCAAATGTGTCCAACCGCAAAACCAAGCGGCCTGGCCTGCCCTGCCTTCCCCCAAGTGACGCTAGATTAGGCCTCGAAAGCCCCCTGATGTACCTGATGAGTTCCGCAGCTAAATACATGAGGAATGGTTTAGCCAAAAGCACATTACAATCATATGACTCTGCTTGGTGGTTCTTTTGTTCTTTCTGTGCCCATTTTTCTTGCCTGCCGTCAATATTCCCCTCATTTGCGCATTCATAGTCCACTCCTTTGAGTCACGTAAATTGCAGCCTCAGTCTATTAAAGCGTTATTATCCGGCATCCAGTTCCACCTTCGTTGCGCTGATCCAGCTGTTGGCAGCATTTTAGGAAACCCTTCTATTCATCTGCTACTCAACGGCCTCAAAAAAGAGCGACTTGAAGGCAATGACAAACGCTTACCATGTTCTTGGTGCACAAATTGGTTTCTAAATTAAGATCAGGTCTGTACACTCGTTTGGATAAAATGGTGGAAGCTGTCCTGTTAATGGCTTTTTATGGGTTCATGAGGTGTGGAGAATTTACCACTACTACTCTAAAATTTTACCCTTTGCATGACCTCTGTTTTTCTGATCTGATCTGTAGAATCTACGCATTTCACTGTGCATTTAAAGCATTCAAAACTGATAGAATGTGTAAGGGAACTCCCGTAATTATCGCAAGGAATAACTCTGATTTTTGTCCTTTTTCCTCTATGTTGAGCTACTTTGCAACCCGACCTGTATCTGCTCCTGATGCTCCTCTGTTCCTCATTGATGGCGGCAAACCAATGACCAGACCCTGGTTCACTGCAAGGCTGCGCGAGCTCTGCTTAAGCTGTGGGCTGTCTCCTAGCGTCTACACGTCTCATTCCCTCCGCATTGGCGCAGCTACAACGGCAGCTCTGCTTGTCCCATCTGCCTCCCTCAAAGCTCTGGGCCGATGGTCATCTGATGCCTATGTTCGATAATATCCGTTTTAATAAGAATGCAATTCTCCATGCTCAAAAGCATGAGTGCCCACGCTCTGTAAATTGCTATTTAAATAAATGTTTGCTTGCCGCACATTTTGCTTGTTGTAACTTTTGCAGATCTGGTGGATTGCGGGGATCTTTTAAATTTTTTGGAGGTCGTTGGGTATAGCTGCTAAATGCTTACTATACTAAATATAGTTTGGGTAAATTAGTGTGATCAGCTTAGCCTATGGAGCTCCACCATTCTCACAGATGGTTGGCTTGGCGTCAGACTCTGTTCTCAAGCTTTTTGTGGGGGTCTTGCAGTTTTGGGCGTCAATTCATTCCCTGTAATTCTATTGGTATAATTATTCTATTTGTTATTATTTATCTAAAATGTTATGCTTACAGGGAATGAATAGAGACAGAGCCCTGACGCCAAACTATGCTTCATATATATGATGCATCTTGCATCATCATGCTGCATCATATGATGCAAAATGCATCACTAGCACAGCTGAAATACTAAAATATCTCAAAACACAGATTGAACACAAAGAATAACTCAGTATTGTGTTGATTGTGTCCCAAACAACAACAAAATAAGATCTGGTTGTACCAGAGGTGAACTGGCCCTTTGAAGAAGAGGCTTTCAACAGTGTATTTTCCAATTTATTCAACCTCAATTCTTTTATACTCGGGCGGCCGAGCGTCTAGTCGGCGACCTGGCCAACTCTGCCAACTCTGCAGACACAGTGCCGGTTCTGGAAAAAACTAATGTCAGACATTAGCTCTGCATACGGAGATTCCGGACCTTTCGCGCTGGTTCTGGATAACCGCATATCAGGTCTGGTCGAGGCCGGGCACTGCACTCCCTGCTGCGGCAGGGAACGCGTGTGCCGAATTCTGTGTAATGCAAACCCCATTATACCTGTTATAGGATCCATTTTGACCATCTGTTTGCCTGAGTCCATTTATGCCCATATATGGATATATCTGTCTGTCTGTCTGCGTCCATTTTATGCCCATATATGGAGATCTCTGCAGACACAGTGCCGATTCCGGAAGACCCTGATGTCAGACAACAGCTCTGCATACGGAGAATCCAAACTTTTTGCGCTGGGTTCCGAAGAATCACGTGTCGGGTCGGGTCGAGGCCGGGCACTGCACTACCTGCTGCTGCAGGGAACACGCGCGCTGAATTTGAAGCTGGTGGGACGAACGGTACTTAAGATACGCGGATTACATACATACATACATACACACTCAGAGATTTTTTGTTGACTCATGTGGCGTATGTGATGTCAGAGCCTTTTATGAAGTGATGTCACAATGAGTCAGCGCTTGCTCCGGAACGGCCCGATGTCAGTCATCTCCGCATATGGAGATTCCAAATGTTTCGTGCCGGATCCGAAAAACTGTGTATCAGGTCGGGTCGAGGCCTAGTTAAGAACGTAGGCAAAGGTCTGAGCTATCTGCGTGCAAAATTTGGAGTCTGTAGCACCAACCATGTGCTGTCAGGCCTCTTTCATGCGATTCGGGCCAATTCGGATTCGCGTCCATTGACTTCAATTAGTAGTTAGGACTCCGCATATGGAGATTCCGAACCTTTTGCGTTGGTTCCGGAAAACCGCATATCGTGTCGGGTCGAGGCATAGCTAAGAATGTAGGCAAATGTCTGAGCTATCTGCGTGCGAAATTTGGAGTCTGTAGAACCAACCATGTGCTGTCAGGGCTCTTTCGTGCAATTCGGCCTCGGCTTCAATTAGTAGTCACGATTGTGGTATGGATTGGATGTAACTTCTAAGTTGTAAGTATCTGGAAAAATTGTACTTGAGGCAAGTTATATTCCGTCTTTAGTTGGGCAAAGGATTTTAAGGTATCACCCTGAAAAAGATCCTGTATTTTTGAGATACCAGAATCTTTCCAGGTTCTGAAACCGACATCTGAACACGATTCAGAAAAATCTGGATTACAGTACACTGGAGCAAGCACAGAATATTGTGTAGCAATACCAAAATGTTTACGTATCTGGTTTAAAGATTTTAGAGTGTTTCTCACAATAAGGTTATCCCTTATCTCATGAAGTTGGGTAGCTCCATTCACAAATGGCATCTCAGAAAGAGACAAACGACATCCAATGCAGTATATTGTTGACCAGTGGTTCCAAAACGTTTTAGCCCAAGACCCAAAAGAGAAATGAGACATTTACCCAAACTAGTGAAAAAGCAGATCTACAAGCTCACAACACGTCAATATGCACAGCTGTTGTGAACTTGTAGATCGTCTATTTTCAATACTTCTTAAATATGTTTTAATTTATGGAATTTCTTAGATTTTATTATTCATAAAATTACTAAATCATGAAAACAAACAAAAAATTAAAGGACCCATAAAAATAATTCTGAGACTCACAAATGGGACCCAGTGTTTGGGGAACAGTGTTGTAGACTATGTACAGTAGGCCCTGTCTAAATTGAAGTGTATCTTTGTCAAATGTAGGTCTACATGGGAAGCCATGGGTTTATTATAGGCTAGATATATCTGGTGTATGATTGAAGAATTTAATTTCCTTTTAGTATGAGTCACCAGAAAAAAAAAATGTGTTTTTAATGAATCTATCATGGTTAAAATTAAGTTTGAAGTGTCACTGGGTGTGTTTGGGGAGAGGCCCTGGGCCTGGAGGGCCTGGTAACATTTACATAAAATATCTAAATATTCAATCAAGCTAATTAAAAACCTTTCAGGGTGTTCATAAAATCCTGATTAGAAGATAAAATTACCAAAAGTTTTTTTGAAAGTGAAATATCCCCTTGCATGAAATACTTGAATATCAAGCAGGCTATTCACCTGGAACTCACATGTGGTGAGTCAAAGTTGACTCTAATCTTTAGTAATCACTGATCCAACCAGTTGAAGCCCTCATTCTACTGTTTTGTGTCACTGTATGACCCACACTGAGCATGGACAAAATAAAAACACTGAGCATGGACAAAATAAAAACAATGAGAGAATTGTCAGGAGGTCATAGAAAAGATTGTAGCCATGCATGGACATTGGACAATCTCAATGTTCCAAGTCCATCTCCAGAGACATTGATGTTCCTTCACTGTCCACAATAAAGCCGTTTAAGACCCATGACCTTAGACAGAGATGCAGATAGACACATAATGCAACATTTTGCTCCAAAAGACCTTGATAATCACTCAATTTGACGATGCCATGCACAGATTCAAGGCACCCAGTAGCAGAGGCTGCAAAACAACCCCAGAACATCAGTGAACCTCCTCCATGTTGGGAGAGTGTTTTGGTCTAAAAATGGACCCCAAAAGACTGAAAATTTATGAAAATTGACGTTTTGAGTGGCCATTTCTTGCCCAAGGAATGTTTTTCTTGCAAAACAAATTATTGCAATGGATTCAGAATAATTAAAACCCCCTAGTTTGACCCCTCACATCCCACTTAAAGCAGATCTTTTTTCAGTCATTTTTTTCCTTTATATTGTAGTGTATAGTAAGTGAAGGTCGATAGGTCGTTTTCAAAACTTTGCCCCGGTGGGATTCCTTGGGACTTTTTTCCCCCCACTAAGGACATATTGAGGATACAAAATCAGTTGAGTTTGCTACTATTGCAATTTGTTCCAGGTTTGGCCTAATTTTGGCCTAAAATGACTGGACTACTAGGGGGTCATCAGAGTTACTACTGGAGGGCCACCACATCTTTGTGTGATAGGATAATTCTTTTAAATGAACTTGAACCCTCTCCCATCCCTATTCTGAGGAGAACTTTAACCAAAATTGACAGTGCTGTCAAACAAGTCTGTAACACAATTTTATACAACATCCCTGCTTTCTCAGCTAAGGAGTCCTTGGTCTGAAAACATGAAGGCCCCTGTATTAAACAATACAATAAAACAATGTACATGTAGCAGGCATTGACACTAAGGCTTGCCCACCTGCCCCCGGCAGG
Organism: Nannobrachium achirus; assembly: GCF_963921795.1. NCBI lineage: Eukaryota > Metazoa > Chordata > Actinopteri > Myctophiformes > Myctophidae > Nannobrachium > Nannobrachium achirus. Next base: position 75,031,626 of record NC_137811.1, on the reverse strand, counting down.
TAAATAAAACCTTAGGGCAGGTGAAATTTGCTTTCAGGTTGCCCGACTGGGAAAGTGCTCATTTGAGATGGGACGCAACCATCTATAAACACAACACAAGATATCTGTCTAAACACCTGAACATGGCTAGAGCGCTGTCTTCTGGTCTGTGGAATATAAAATAAGAGCACTGTTTACCCTACTGGCTACTGTATTTGGTATTTGGATTTGGAGGTATTGAGGTATAGACATTTTTTAATAGCACAGCCCCAGAAAGTAAAGAAATTTTGCGGTAAGTGAGCGGGCAAGTGGGCATGACCATGGGGCAAGTAGAACATGGGCTGTACTTGCCTGACGGGCAAGTGCCTCTGAGACCTTAGTGTCAACCCCTGATGTAGCCTTCTTCAAGTATTAAACAAACAAAATAAAATGCTCTGCATGTACTGTAGGCTAGCTCTCAAGTATTAAACAATACATTAAAATACTGTGCATCACAGTGCATGTAGCACTCAAGTGTACAAAATAATACAGTGCTTACTGCTTATTTACCAACTAGTGGCAGCTTTCAATTATTAAACAATAAAATAAAGTAATGTGCATGCCATGTAGCATGGCTTCAAGTATTAAACAACAACATACAGTGCATGTTGCCTTCAATTATAAAAAAAAGAATACTGTTGCTTACTGCTTAATTACAAAAGGATTGTGCTACTGCTACCATTTTGTGGAGATGCCTGATTCCTATAAATGGCGTCACTTCATGTATTATTGAACTTTTTCTTTACCACTTTAAAGTTTTTGGCAAGGAACACAAGCATATCAATGTTTTCTTGGGTCAGTCTTGCCCGTTTTGGAGTGACAGTCATCCCTGAGACACTGAATACTCTCTTCAGAAGCACAGCTTGTGGCTGCAATACACATATACTTCCTGGCAAAATCAGAGAGTGGTGGCACCAGACAGGGGGGACATGTCCACACGGCTGGCTCTAGATGGGAGCTGTGCCTCCCGCTGTTTATGATCCGTTTCTGACTCCGCGACCGCGGACTAGATCCCATCGTTCATTTAAAAAAGCCGCTCAAGAGAGCGTAATCGTTCGCGAATGTCTCATCTCCACTGCCGAGACGGGGCAGAGCTGAACAGAGGAGATGTTTTATTTGTTTTAACGGTGTGTTGTACACTGCTATGCAGATAACGTTTGTGCTCGCGCACCGATATCACCATCCGAAAACACCTTGTATTCAATTCATCTTAATGTATTATTGTATTATGTTGACTTGATTTAAAGCAACACTTTTTAGATTAGACTATAAAACGATTCGTCGACACGTGGGAATTAACCCCTCGAGTCGAGTCAACTTCAAAAATGGTGTGAAAGTAATCCACAGAACGTAGCGTAGCAGGCTGCTACCTAGGCTAGTAGCATAGCACTGTGGTTTCCAGTGCACGTTCAACACAACGACACGTCCCCATGGTGAACTAATGGACGATCGCAGCTGGTTGTTTTGCACACACAGGTTACATTTTACGTTGCTTTTATCTTAAATGCTGTGTATTGCTTGCGGCTCTCTCAGCCTCTTTGGTCGTTCCTGCCTAATGCTTCGGTTCACAACGCACTGAACACGGGGAAGCAGCACCTATGATTTGTATACAGACTTAAAGGGATATAACACTTTCAAAACTTTTTTATCGTCTAATCGGGCTTTTATGAACAGCATGAACAGTTTTTAATTTACTTGATTCAATATTTAGATATTTGATGTAAATGTTACCAGGCCCTCCTCCTCCAGGGCTTTCCCCACACACACGCATTGTAACTTCAAACTCCATTTTAACCATGATAGATTCATTAAAAACACCCATTATTTTTTTCTGGTGACTCATAATACCATCCTAATACGTGAGCAGGCCGTATTTCTTCAAAAACCTTTTTCATTTATTTTCAATAAAATATAATTGTATTTAATGTTTTCCATTTTCCAAAAGAATTATTAAAAATAAAAGAAAAAAGATATTGAAAAAACATGGTCTGCTCACGTATTAGGAGGGTAATATGAGTCACCAGAAAAAATAATGGGTGTTTTTAATGAATCTATCATGATTAAAATGGAGTTTGAAGTTAATGTGTGTGTGTGTGTGTGTGTGTGTGGAAAGCCCTGGAGGAGGAGGGCCTGGTAACATTTACATCAAATATCTAAATATTGAATCAAGTAAATTAAAAACTGTTCATGCTGTTCATAAAAGCCTGATTAGACGATAAAAAAGTTTTGAAAGTGTTATATCCCTTTAATTTAGACCAACTAAAGCTTTCATTGTGTTTCTTTTTTAATCAAAAGGATGTTCTATATTATTTGCTGTCAAAAAATGTGAAGGGGTAAAATAAATGTCCTGACTAAAACTAGACTAAAATGTCAACAGTTTTTGTTGACTAGACTAGACTAGACTAAAATGACGTTGTCTTGGACTTAATAATGTAGTGTTTTTGTTTTTAATTGCCTTCCTTTGATCCATTAACAAGGGGCCGTTACTACTTATTGGCATCAGCTGCTAGCTGGACACAGTCTGACACAATCACCTCCCCTTTGCAGGGCCCTGTGTCTGTCTCATTTCTTCAAATGCCTTTGAATATGATTGAAAATTGGGAACGTAAAAAGAAACATTTGTCGTCATGTTATGGCCCCTTTGCTGGTAATAAGGTTACTTTAAAGGACATTTTCTTTTCTGTCATGTTACAGATTTGGAGATGACTTGGTGGAGGACATTGGGCCGCCTCGGAGCCTCACTGAGCACAACAGTTGTTGTCCTACAGTGCACGGTAACGTATACATTATGTAACCAAGCTCTTTGCACCTCAGTTCTGCTTAAGAAGGTTCACCAACTTTCCATGCCTCTTCTCTTCTGTCGTATGTCCTTAGACCTTCAGCTCCATGTTAGCAAGCCAGTCCAGTGTGTCATTGTCTAAGTCAGTTAAGCCACGGTCACCATTCGGTGGCCGGTATATGGGGCAGCTATTCATCACATGTTCCACAGTCTGTGATGGATCACCGCATTCGCAGTGGGCACTGTCTGTGAGACCCCACTTGTGCATTGCTGCACCGAACCGTCCCACACCTGTCCTCAGACGATTGAGGGTAGTCCACTCCTTACGAGGAAGGTGCTGGCCAGGAACATCTGTAGGATCCTCAATGAATTGATGCAGCCTGGATGGTTCTGCTGCCTTCCACTGTTCCCTCCATCTCGCCTTCACCCAGGAAGCCTTGGAGGTGTCGGCTGATGTTGTGCAGAGCAATTCCTGGGCCTGTGTGGCAAAGGGGCGCCGGGACTTCAGACGTGTGCGCTGTGGTGTCTCCGTGACGACCTTGTGGAGGAGGTGGGATTCACTCATCTGTGCCTTGCGAGCGAGGGCCAGTGTGGCCGCGTCGCGTCTGACTTCGGCTGGAGCGATTCCAGCGAGGACAGGTAGTTGGTTTGTTGGAGTGGCTCGAAGACATCCGGAGACAGTCCGTAGGGCGGTGTTGAGGGCAGGGTCCAGCCTCTTGGCATGGGGGCTACGGCTCCAGACTGGGGCACAGTACTCAGCAGCGGGGAAAACCAGAGCCTCGGTGGAGATGCGCAGTGTTTTAGTGGTAGCTCCCCATGTGGTACCGGCTAGACGCCGTATCAATGCGGCACGGGCGGTGGTCTTAGCCTTGACGCCGTCCAGGTGTTGTTTAAATGACAGTGTTCTGTCAAGCTTCACCCCAAGGTATGTCGGGGAGGACTGGGACTGTAGCCGGGCATCGTTGACCATGATGTTAATTTCACGGGTTGCTTCCTTGTTGTAAAGGTGGAACATTGTTGACACTGTCTTCTCAACACTGAGTTTGAGGCGCCAGTTCTTCAAATATGAGGACAGAATGTTCATGTCCTCAGATAGGCCCTCTTCCACTGCTTCCCAGGAAGGCTTGCTGAGCAAGATGGCTAGGTCATCTGCATAACCATATTTCCGTGATGTTGTTACGGGTAGGTCATGGATGTAGATGTTGAAAAGCATCGGTGCTAGCACTGAGCCCTGCGGGACTCCGTTCCTAAGCTTTCTCACCCTGCTGCTTTGGCCGTTACTGGTGTGAAGACGAAAGCTGCGGTTGCTCAACGTCTCCATGATGAAGCGCACCATGTGCTTGTCTGGGATGGTCTCCAGAAGCTTCATGTGAAGCCCACGCAACCAGACGGTGTCGTAGGCAGCCGTGAGGTCCAGGAAGACGGCACCAGCTTTCTCTCCTGCCTGGAAGCTGTCCTCTATGTCGTGGCACAGAAGGGTCACCTGGTCTGTTGTTGACCTACCGCTTCGAAAGCCGGCCTGTTCTTTTGGCAGCTGGGGGTCGATCACTGGGGTGAGGCGTGCCAGGATGAGGCGTTCCAGGACCTTGAACGGTACACACAGCAGTGAGATGGGCCGGTATCCCTTTGGGTCATCGCTCGGCTTGTTTGGCTTTGGCAGGGCGATCACCTTAGCACGACGCCAGATCTTTGGCAACTTTGAGTACTGCAGGCATACAGAAAGGAAGGAACGGAGCCAGTCAGTTGCCTTCTTCCCTTGGTGTTTCATGTACTCTGGGTGGATGTCGTCTATGCCTGGTGCCTTACTGGTCTTCAGGCGTTGGATGGCCAGATCTATTTCTTGCGTCGTGAAGTTGGTGGATAGGTTAGAATCACACCCTGGGGCCCTGAGCAGCTCATGGACTCTCACTGATGTTGCTCTGTTGAAGTCCTTGTCTGCGTTGGGGAAGCGGCCATTACTCAGCAGGAGCGATGCAATGGAGTTTGCAGTGATGGGGCACTGTGCAGGAGTTGTTGACCTTCCAGTCAGCTTGTTCAGGGTCTGCCAACCCCGTCGACTAGAGTGTGTGAAGTCAATTGACTCCACTGTCTCAGTCCATCGTTGCCTACGTTTCTCGTTTAACCTGCAGAACAGGCCGTCTGCTGCTTTGTCCCTGTCTTCGCTGGTTTGTGCTTCTGTGTGGGAGAGAAGTAGCTGTTCACATTCATCATCCCAGCAGGGAACGGACGGTCGGTGGTGTGACCGGGGAAACATGTCCAGGATGCGTCTTACAGGGAGGGGCTGGTTGTTATGCCGTTTTGCGAATGCCAAGTCTGGATTGGTAGTGCTGTTCCATCGTGCAGAGTAGAACGTGCGTGGCTCCTTTGGGTCGTATAGGAGTGTAGCATCTACAGTGGAGGCCCAGTCTACCAGGACGTCACCATCCGCGTTGGAGCTGCTATAACCCCAGTCTGTATGGTGGCTATTGAAGTCACCAGTGTACACGGCAGGGGCTGGGACATCTGGCAGGGACGATGGGATCAGTCTGCTGGGGGGTGGTTTGTAGATGTTGACGATGGCAGTGTCTTGGACTTTGGTGGTAATCCATTCTATCTCTGCGTCCTCTGGAGATTGTCCGGCAGCTGACCATGCAATGTCTTTACGGACGAATGTGGCAATGCCATGATGTTTATTGGCGATGTGGCCGGCCAGGGTGTACCCAGGGACCCTCAGGATGTTTTTATTTTCCTGGTGGGTCTCCTGCAGGGTGATCACTGTCACGTTGTTTTTGCTGACTATTTGCTCAAGGATGTCGAGCTTGGCTTTGGTGAGACCTTCGACGTTGAGCTGGAGAAGTGCTAGCGCTGGGGCTGTGGTCGTTGGACGTTGTGAAGACATTTGTTTCGCTTGGAGAGCATGCAACCTTGCAACTACTCTTTAGCTACTTGCGGGGGAGGCCACGTGGAGGCTGTCTTCTTCTCCCCCATGCCGTGAACCCAACTACCCTAACCTAACCAAAATGATCATATTTGACCAATTTAGAAGATGCAGGCACTGCTGAGAGGCCCTACATGATGTTTTAGTTGACATTGTATCGGTGAACTGTACTTTCATGAAACTGTACCTTTTCCTATCCAACATTTCTAATAAATACATCACTCAATCAATCGGCATAAACCATCAGCCCAGGCGAGTTACTTTCCGGCGACTCTTCTGGTATTCATCACGGTCTGTTTACAAACGGCCGCTGCTGCTAGCAGTAGTACAACACACACACACACACATGGACTGCAGTCACAGCAGTTACAAAGCAACGCAGTTTATCTGTTGTCGAGTCATAGACATGTTTGCGACATGCTCAAATGTCATCAAGCGTAGGTCCGACAATCGACGAAAAGGAACAAAGCAAGGCTTATTGCATGAAAAAAATGTCTTTACATTTATTTATATAATGTATATTTAAAAAAGAGCATGAAAAAAATTCTTTACATTTATTTACATGTATACAAACGTGCAACGGCGAGTCTGACCCGATGTATAACTATAAGGTCTGATTTGGGAAACACCAGTGTAGCAAATTGCCAAACACAGCCAGCAGCCAATACAAAAGCTGAAGCACGGAGTCAGATCAGCGTCGTCTATTCAGCGGCGTGACACCGCAGATTAATGAATGCACATAATAATTAGCCGACATTACGTTATTGTCAAACAGCGGTGTGATAAAAGCTGTAATTTCCGTTGTAACAAAGTACTCCATGCCTGCAGGTAGTTTATGTTATAACGTCCTTAAATCCTTGAGCATAGATTAAAAGCTGTTGTTTAATTAACCATGATGATGAAAGTGAAACTGAAAGAAATGCTTTCTTTTGCCTTGGTAACACATGTGAAACCAATGGTGAAAAAAAGTACTCACAATTTATACTTAAGTAAAAGTATCAATACTCCAATCCGTTACAAGTAATACAGTCCAGAATTCAAACTGTACTCGAGTAAAAGTACAAAAGCTGGTATCGAGGATGAACGAGGAGAAAAGTTTTGCGTGCACACGCGTGTCAGGGCCAGTGATCATCAAAATCCACTGGCAGTAAATTTCCCTTAATGTCTACCCCTGAAGTGGCATAGTCAAGAATTACCAGTATGTATTCGTGACCACGTGCAGACTTTGGTACGAGGGGGTTTCTAAAGTTTGGCCGTGGGGGCGTTTTCTGGCAGTCTGTCAGCTTCTACAAAAGTCTTCTACTGCTCGCTTTACCCCAGGCCAATAGAACCGTTCCCAAATACGTTTGTAAGTCTTTTCTACACCCAAATGGACCCCAGTTGGTGAGTGTAAGCTAAATACAGAACCCGTGACACATACGAGTTTGGGACTAATTATTGCTCTAAAGTGTCACCTGTAACGTACCAACATGGCTATGGTGCCTCGGCATCGGACGCACTGGGCATGAACACGTCCGGACAGGCCCAGGACAGATGGTCAGGTTGGCCGCAGTTTAGCATCTCCGCTGGGGAGGGGTTTGCGCGCTTCTGTCTGGCAGGCGCTACGAGGATGCGGTGGGGAACGATGGGAAGCCGGCCGCCGCTGTTTCTCTTAGCCAATGCGCTCCTCCTGTCTCATCATTTTCTGTGCTTACACAATGGTTTTCTAAAAGGGGCCACCAGCTCTTCCAACAAGCCGGGACTCACTCTTGATGCGTATTGTCTGGTGGCAATGCTCTAATGCAGCGGCCTATTACCAGTCTCTACAGCAAGTCGTCAGACGAAGCAAGGTGGCAACTTGGGCACGGGGTCTGTGCGATAGACCCAATTATGGTAGCGCTGTGCCCGGGCCAGGATACTATAACCATAGCTAGCTAATATCGCTGCCTTTAACAAATTGAAATCTCGAGCGTCAGCAATTAAGTTGCTGTAAACCCGCTGCGCTTCCCCAGTCAAGAACGGTGCCAGGAACGTGGCCCACTCAGCAGCTGACCACCATTCCTGAGTAGCGGTGCACTCAAACAATTCTAAGTAAGCTTCAAAATGTGAGTACTTCGGCTGGCACTGCTGCTGTATCTATTTATTTTATGTATAAGCTCATGCACGGCTGTTTGTAAGTCAGTCTGGCTCTTTAACAGAGCCGTAAGAGCTTGTGCATGTGTGGGGAGTTGGTGAGGCTCAGATATCCGTTTTCTCCACCATGAATGTGGCATCTGAACCCAAGCCAACCAGACAATGAACATTTCAAGCCACACTGGCACTTTTATTTAGAAAAGAAGGAACAATGCAAGTATACAAAGAACCAATTGCCGATTATAACTGGTGAGGATTAATAATACTTTATCTTAGGCAGGATATGGTAAGTATGTTAGGTGAGTATAAGTACAACTAAAGTTCGTGGCAACACATATTCTAATCACTATGGTATATTTGTCATTTCCCTCTGCAGGACGGCGCTGTATTCGGTGCGGATACATGCCTTCTCAGAATGCAGAAAGCTGGTGGTCTCACCCACGAAAATCCTGGTGTTGCAGAGATTTATGACAAAATAACACTCTTTGGCACAAGGAAATGGTACGTACATGCTCTTTTCTAGTGTATAAAAGTATATATTTTCCTAACCTACCTTTTTAGAATCCTTAAGGTGTCTAGTTAATGAATTTTGATGTTTCCAGAGCCAATTATTGTCCAATATGTCTTTAACCATATGTTGTGTTGGTATTTTCGGCTGTGAAAAATGACAACGCATCTGCGTATTTCAACAAGTTGTCGGCGGCAGTGCATATATATGTATATATGTGTATATATATATATATATATATATATATATATATATATATATATATATATATATATATATATATATATACTGCCTGAGTGCCTGTCTAACAAACGAGTGTCTACTGTCTCCATCTCTCTCTTATTAGAGTCACAAACAGAGGTCCTGTGACCATCCTCTGGGAAGGATGTGTTTATGATTGATCTGACCATACATAGAAAGGTAGACGCCTCCTTAAGCCTCTAACAGAGTCCAGGGTGAAGAGCTATTCCCTTCACCGCGGTGTAGTTTTCTAGCTATCACCTACAAATACATAACAAAGCCTAGGTGATAGCTAGGAAACTACAACGTGGTGAAGTGAATAGCTCTTCACCCTGGACTCTGATAGAGGCTTTAGGGCCCTATTATGATCCAGGTCTTATGCCTTATGCCTTAACTTCTTTGCCTTTTTTTCCACTATTTTGAAAAAAAAATGTAAATACTTCAAATGCTGATCTACATCTGATTCTGCATGTTGTGAACTTGCGGATCAGCAATTTGAAATATTAAAAAACAAAACAATTTGAAAAACATTTTTAAATACTTCAAATGCTGATCTACATCTGCATGTTGTGAACTTGCGGATCAGCTATTTGAAATATATAAAAAAAAAAAACAATAACTAAATAGTAAAAAAAGGCAAAGAAGTTAAGGCATAAGGCATAAGACCTGGATCATAATAGGGCCCTTAGGCTCTGAGGTGTGAGATCGCAGGACTCGGCGACAAGTCTTTTCCGGTCGTTCCCACTTTCACGTGCGTCAAAGAAATTGGAAGTTGCTAGGCCAAACAGAGGCAGTTGGGGGCGGGCCTTTACACACGCAGCCTGTAAAAACAGCTGAGCCGTGCAACATCAGGAAATGGGTGGATTGATTAGTCACGAAAAAGACTCATTGAGATTGGCCAGTAGTCACCTGACATGGCAGTGTGGTCCATGGCAATCGTAGACGTCCGCACTCCAGTTGTTGCTCGTGGCCCCAGTGAACTCAAAGCAAACACGTGGTCATTTTCTGTCTTCTCTTGGCTGGGCTTTAAACAGCAATAACTCCAGTTTGCAGCATGGTACCCTCTCAAAACTTGGTGTGTGTATTTAGACGGCCAATAGGAATGATCTGTAATTGCATAGGCCCCGCCCTCTGTCTTCATATTGGCTAGGCTTTAAACATCCATAACTCCAGTTCCCAACATGTTACTGGTCTCAACCTGTGACTCCTTTCGGATCGTTTGCGCCACGCTCAGTCGTGCGTCGTCTCGTTTCTGCATTCACTTTGAATATAATCAGTTAATCACGCCGCTCAAACCATCCAGATTTTGACGCAGCTTAACACAAACACTCTGACATAAACAGCAAATTGCGGGCTGTGACTTGCGGCTTTTGATTGAGCATCGTTGCTTATGCCACTGCTGTATTTAAGAAAAATATTGCAAACAACGTTGTCTACACTCCATTCCTTTTTAAATGCTCCCAGACCGAAATACCTCTGTTGGCTAATGTGTTCTGTGTTGTGTACTGTGCTGTATCGCTTTCAACTTTTGACTACTATTATGCTAGTCCGGCTGCCAGCATTAGCATTTATTCATAGGTATGATATTTGGTATATAGTTTTTTTTATTGGCCTAAAATGTTATATATATATATACGTTCATGAAACCACCTGCTGATGGCCTGTCAGCATTGAGCAATTTCTTTTATAGGGGGTAAAAGGTTTGTCTCATTCACTTACTATACACTATACAATAAAGGGAAAAAAATACCCCCACAAAATCTGCTTTAAGTAGCATGTGAGGGGTCAAACTAGGGGTTTATAATTATTCTGAATCCATTGCAAGCATTTGTTTTGCATGGCCTAAGGCTTTCCTTGGCCTAAAAACAGCCGCAGAAAAATATGGTTTTGTGATAAGTCATCACTTTTGACAGTTTTGTCAGGGCTGAGGTGGGTTATGGAATGTGGTATATCGTTTTTTTTATTGGCCTGGTCTATATACATACAGTCATGAATCCACCTGCTGGCCGCCTATCAGCATTGAGCAACTTCTTTTATAGGGGGTAAAGCCTAACCTTAACGCTAACCCAGAAATCTGCTTTAAGTAGCATGTGAGGGCCTGCGGGTCAAACTAGGGTTTTATAATTATTCTGAATCCATTGCAAGCATTGGTTTGGCATGAAAAACATTCCTTGGCCTAAAAACAGACGCACAAAAATATGGTTTAGTGATGAGTCACCACTTTTCACAATTTCGTGGGGGGCTTTTTAAGCCCAAGGAAAGTTTTTCATGCAAAACCAATGCTTGCAATGGATTCAGAATAATTATAAATCCCTAGTTTGACCCCTCACATGCTACTTAAAGCAGATTCTCTTAGGGGTATTTTTTTCCTTTATAGTATAGTGTGTAGTAAGTGAGGGGCCCAAACTTTTACCCCCTATAAAAGAAATTGCTCAATGCTGACAGGCCGTCAGCAGGTGGTTTCATGAATGTATATATGTTACGGTTAGTTTGGGTAACTCGGTGAAATCATGGTAAGAGCGCTCGTTTTGTAGTTCACCACACACCAATCACCACCAGGTGGCGTACGACAGCCATTCACTCATACTCTATGCATTCACTAGTGAAGGCGCTGACGTCACTCGTTTGCGACTATATTTACTAGCCTAGCCTAGCCTAGCCTAGCCATTAGCTCCATTGTAGTCGCTTGGACGGGGCGTTTATCGTGCGCTTGCCCAGGCCTTACGGCCTGGGCATAAATATAACTATTGCATTCACCACGGCTTCGTAACTCGCGCGGCGCTCCGCCGGCCACGCGGCCCTGGCCCGCTCTTCGCGGCCACTCGCAAGGTCCGCTGGCCTGCGCGCCGCTTGCAATGTCGTGGACACTGGACAATCGAGCGGCTCCGCCTGGAAGACGTTGCTGTGGGCGACCGCTTGTTCCGCCCCGTGCTGCACGACGAGTGCTCCGTTTCTCTATCTAACCGTTTTTCTATCTAACCGTGACATATATATATAGAAAACATTTTAGGCCAATAAAAAAAAACTATATACCAAATATCATACCTATAAACAAATGCTAATGCTGGCAGCCGGACTATGCATTGTGGCCCTCTGGAGTGTGTGTGTGAAAATATTGTGGCCCTTTCCAGCATCAAAGCTGCCCACCCCTGATCTAAAATATGAACCCATGTTATTAAAAAAAAAAAAAAGTTGTCCTTTAAGTTGGAGACAAATTGTGTGTGTGTGTGTGTGTGTGTGTGTGTGTGTGTGTGTGTGTGTGTGTGTGTGTGTGTGTAGTTGTGGTTTTGCAGGAGAGGTTCGAAGTCGTGAACTCATCATGGGTAAAGTCGAAAGAGAATGGACGCTTCCTACCGCTGATTACGCCACGACTCAATTCGTTAAAGACACCCTGAACGCGGACGACATGGCCGACTCGATCCTATTCGAAATGGGAGAGTAAGTGGGCCTTAGACTAGCAGATAATCGGACAATCGGTCTGTGACTGGCAGTGTTGTTTTTGTATGGCATTTTAGATTTAGTCTTAGTCTTTTTGATGAAATGCTTATTAGTTTTAGTCAGATTTTAGTCATTCATATCCTTGATAGTTTTAGTCTAGTTTTAGTCAACTAGAACTCAAAAGGTTTTAGTCGACGAACCCACACAAAGGTTTAGTCAAAAATGTGTCTTTAAATAAATAAATAAATTATTAGACATTGGAAATAATCAAAGTTGACAGGTGCAATTGGGCTTGCAAAGCTGGTGTGATACTGGGATGCCCCTCCCCCGGCAGCCATTTTGAGAGGGTCGGGGGATATATACTAGCTATAGTAGCAGGGCTTGACATTAACCTTTTGAGGCACAGTGTCATCTGGACAAGTACATTTCCCATTCACTTGTCCCGGCACAAAAGTAACTGGTCAATTTGCCATTTCAGTCTTTTATATTCTTTTTCCCTCTCTTTTTTTCTTTTTTGGACAAATAACTAAGACCTCCTTCGTCCCCTCCATTCCACAGTCCATAGTCTGCATACAGCACAAAGCTGCTAGGAGCATCACAGAAAAAGTGAAACCAAAAGCAACAAGAATATCTAATTATTTTTCTTTAAATCTTTATCCCACAATTTTGTAACCCATTTTTCACGGTCAAGTACATTTTTAATTAACTTGTTCATAAGGATTTATAGTTGTCCCGGACAACAGGACAAGCCAAATGTCTATGAGCCTTTCTGCAGCGCAAAAAAAAAAAAAAAATCAAATGAAAAATAAAGTTGAGCCTCAATGCATACATGCAGCGTACTAGCTGCAAGGAACATTTTTAAATGTACTTGTGGCTTTTGGTTTCACTTTTTCTGTGACGCTCCTAGCAGCTTTGTGCTGGATAGACTATGGACTGTGGAGTGGAGGGGGCCAAGGGGGTCTTATTTATTTCTCCAAAGAAATAAAATAAAAAAGACTGAGATGGCAAATTAACAAAGTGACTTTTGTGCCTGGACAAGTGAAAGAGAAATGTACTTGTCCAGAGGACACTCTACCTCAACAAGTTAATGTCAAGCCCTGCTACTATAGCTGTGGCTTTTGGTTTCACTTTTTCTGTGATGCTCCCAGCAGCTTTGTGCTGAATGCAGACTATGGACTGTGGAGTGGAGGGGGCCAAGGGGTCTTATTTATTTGTCCAAAAAAAGAGTGAAAAAATAATCTATTAATTGATGACGGCGCTGCTGCATGAGGCAGTAAGTCTTTCCTCAATCAGATGATTAGCTTTCATTTTCCAATATAAAGTTAAAGGTGATACACCATGCATTTAAAAAGTATTGATGTCATATTGTTTGTCCCAAAAACGTTTTTCAAAAGGTTTGAGGCTAAATTACCACTCCTGAATAGAGAGCCTCTCTTATTTTTGTAAATGTTAATGTATGAAAACAAAAAGTGTAGATATGGCGTGTCTGCCCAACAACAGCAAAATAAAGTGCTCTGTGTGTGTGTGTGTGTGTGTGTGTGTGTGTGTGTGTGTGTGTGTGTGTGTGTGTGTGTGTGTGTGTGTGTGTAGCCACCACGAGTCTTGGGAGCTGTTTTGGGAGTCGCAAGATGTAAACTACAAACCTCTCTTTGTCCTTTGTGGGGACGCAAATGTTCAGTTCCAACTGCATTACGTGGAACCCCTGAAAGGTGCAGACCCCTGGAAAGAACCCTACATGACCCCCTACAGGAAGAGAGTTGTGCACAACTATGCCGGCATAGGTAAGTCAATCTGATTTCTACATTGCACTACTTAACGATATGAATGATAATGGGCTGATTATGCTCATATTTTTTGTCTTTTTGGTCTGAATATGGATGTAATAATAAAATAATAATAATACAACTTGATTTGTATAGCACCTTTCATGACATGAAATGCAGCTCAAAGTTCTTTACAGAGCATAAAATGAAGTGCTTAAAGCTGTACTGTGGGAGCTGCCCAACTAGTGGTCAGTAGCGGTATTGCTTTTTTCGGCCGTTTTTCGCCGCAGACCACCACGGCCGCCACGACCCCCACGACTGCCTCTGCCTCGCCGATACGAATCCATAGAGCCGTCTCCCGTCATTTTAGACCATAATTGAGGGAGTAGCATGCAAGATTCCTTCACCCATGTAAACACAGTTGCTAAGGGAAGCTATTTTCTGAAGAGACAGCAAGACTCACTGTGATTGGCCGGTGGTGTATGATCGGCGCTGTGATTGGCCGGTAGTGTATCATGTGGGAGATGACATCATTTTTTGCCGGGAAATTCTCCCCCCCTCACAACTCATAGAAAACATATAAAGAGAAGGCTTCAGAAGCTGAAAATAACAGAGTGGGGGTTCTAAAACGCGATTTAAAAGTTAGGACAATTTTAAGATTTGTTTTATAAAAAAAGTTACATATTACAACTTTAACAGAGAAAAAGTGAAAAAAAAAATGATGTAGACATTGCTCTTTCTCACGGCTGCTCGGAGGCTGACTTACCCGGAATAAAAGGTTGCGTATGTCTTTAAAATGCTTTGGAGGAAGGCCCCACTCTATCCTGATTGGAGGAAAACCTGTCTCCCAACAGTTTTGGTTCCAACAACTGAAAGTGCTTTTGTTCTCCTCACAAACACAGTGGATAAGGCCGAAGTCCAAATATGGACCAATAATACTATCATAACATGGACCCATTTTGTTAGTTTGAATTACATTAAATAATTTACCCTACCTAATAGTTTCAAACCTCACATATTTGCACCGTTTGAAATAAATGTAGTGCAGTAAAAGTACAATATTGGGATCTGAGTAGAAGTAAAATAATTGGAAATTGGATTTACTCAGGTAAATTACAAATAATGTGGGGCCACACCCACCAGTTCATTAACTCATACCCTGCCAAAAAGACGATTTATATAGTAAAATCATCTTTTTATATAGTAAAATAATCTTTTTAACTACAGTATGGCCTTCCCTGCCAATCGTCTTTTTATCGTCTTTAACTCAGTCGGTGCCAATTTATATAGTGGGGACCTCTTATACTGCCGGTTCACCAACAAAGGGTTAAAAAAATAGTGTGCACGCTGGTGCACACATTCGTACACAGATCATGCACTATGCATGTGCTTGCTTTTCACAGCTTTCAAACAAAAAAATCCGCTTGGAAATCCGTTTAGGCATTCAGGAGAAAGCAGCCCTTATGTTTTCTTCAAATGTAAACAAACATGGCTGCCATGTTTGAAAGATGGGGTTGGTATGGGGGTTAAACATGCAATTTCGCGATCACGATCATGCCTAGTACACTGTTGGAGGTCCAAAACAAAATTTTTGAAAAAAAAAAATGTTTTTAAATTATTTATTTAAAAAAGACGTTCTAAAGACTTTTGGCAGGGAAGGCCATAGTTAAAAAGACGTTTTTTATCATGGAAAACGTTTTTCTGGCAGGGTATGAGTTAAAACCTCCAACAATGTACTAGGCGTGATCGTAAAATTGCATGTTTAACCCCCATACCAACCCTATCTTTCAAACATGGCAGCCATGTTTGTTTACATTTGAAGAAAACATAAGGGCTGCTATTTCCTGAATGCCTGAATGGATTTGCACACCGGAATCGTTAAGAGGGAATCGCTAAGGACTCGGAATCGTTAAAATCCTAACGAGTCCCAACCCTACCTACAAGTAAAAAAATCGGTACACACCTGTAACCTGTCCGGACTCACAAAAAAAAGTCTCTTGGCGCCATGTCTGAAATCAAACAGGAAATCAGCCATTTTGACTAATTTGTGGCGTTTTGGCGTATTTTTGGCCGTTTTCATGTGTCGTACTTTAACGAACTCCTCCTAGGGCGTTAATTAGATCAACTTCAAATTCGCTCAGCGTACACAAGACACCTTAACGATGAAAAGTTGTGCGAATAGTGAGTTTTCGTACAACGGCGTGACCGTGGTGAAGCGTCAAACCTCCTTCGCCAAACAGGAAGTTCCCCTTGCCAAACAGGAAGTGCCTCTATATCTCATGAACCGTTTGTCGCACAGACATAGAAAGGTAGACGCCTCTTCCGGCTGGGGGGTGTTGTTCCAAGACCGCTGGCAAGCCTCCCAATAACTCTACGCAAGCCTCCAGAATTCTGAGGGGGGCTCTTGGGAATTCTGAAGGACGCTTCCTTGTTCGTCACAGGATGGAAAGCTCGGTAGTCATTCAGATGCAGGACTGGCTGGACTCCCTCTTTCCCATTGGAGGGGGCAGAGTGCCTTCCGCAGTTCCACAGTTATGTACTTCCGCCAGAGGTGTTTGACCAATCGCGCTAATGAACTGCTGCGGCGGAGGTATCTAGCTTTTTATATCTGTGGTTTGTCGTACAGACGTGTGGATGGCGTCATATGACTTAAGAGTCCTTAACCTTAATTGGTGCTTCCTTCGCCAAACAGGAAGTGGGTAGAGCTGCGAGGGCCCAGTCATCGCTGCTTGCAGCTTTAATTATTATTAAAGCTGCAAGTAATTGTAATTAACGAACTCCTCCTAGGGGGTTAATCGGATCAACTTCAAGTTCGCTCAGCATACTCAAGACACCTTAACGATGAAAAGTTGTGCGAATCGTGAGTTTTCGTTAAACGGCGTGCCCGTGGCGAAGCGTCAAACTTCCTTCGCCAAACAGGAAGTGCCCCCTCTTCTGATTGGTCCATACTTGATTGTTCCTTTTTTTGGCTGTTACTCATCAACCGTTTATCGTACAGAGTTGTGGCTGGTATCCTATGACTTGACTATGAGTCCTTCACCTTATTGGTTTAACTAAGCCCCGCCCCCTCTTCTGATTGGCCGAAACTTGATTGTTCCTTTTTTTGGCTGTTACTCATCAACCGTTTATCGTACAGAGTTGTGGCTGGTATCATATGACTTGACTAAGAGTCCTTCACCTTAATTGGTTTAAGTTAGCCCCGCCCCCTCTTCTGATTGGTCGATTATTGATAGTTCCTATTTGCTATCTTGTCAATGGTTTGTAATAAGTGCAATAGTGTAACAGTGTCTAGGTGTAATAAGTGTAATAGCGCAATAAGTGTAATAGTGTAATAAGTGTAATAAGTGTAATAGTGTAATAAGTGTATTAGTGTAATAAGTGTAATAGCACACTAAGTGTAATAAGTGTAATAAGTGTAATAGTGTAATAGCGCAATAAGTGTAATAGTGTAATAAGTGTAATAGTGTAATAGTGTAATAGTGTAATAGTGCAATAAGTGTAATAGTGTAATAGCGCAATAAGTGTAATAGTGTAATATGTGTAATAGTGTAATAGCGCAATAAGTGTAATAGCGCAATAAGTGTAATAGGGTAATAGTGTAATAAGTGTAATAGTGTAATAAGTGTAATAGTGTAATAAGTGTAATCAACCGTTTATCGTACAGAGTTGTGGCTGGTATCCTATGACTTGACTATGAGTCCTTCACCTTATTGGTTTAACTAAGCCCCGCCCCCTCTTCTGATTGGCCGAAACTTGATTGTTCCTTTTTTTGGCTGTTACTCATCAACCGTTTATCGTACAGAGTTGTGGCTGGTATCATATGACTTGACTAAGAGTCCTTCACCTTAATTGGTTTAAGTTAGCCCCGCCCCCTCTTCTGATTGGTCGATTATTGATAGTTCCTATTTGCTATCTTGTCAATGGTTTGTAATAAGTGCAATAGTGTAACAGTGTCTAGGTGTAATAAGTGTAATAGCGCAATAAGTGTAATAGTGTAATAAGTGTAATAAGTGTAATAGTGTAATAAGTGTATTAGTGTAATAAGTGTAATAGCACACTAAGTGTAATAAGTGTAATAGTGTAATAGCGCAATAAGTGTAATAGTGTAATAAGTGTAATAGTGTAATAGTGTAATAGTGCAATAAGTGTAATAGTGTAATAGCGCAATAAGTGTAATAGTGTAATATGTGTAATAGTGTAATAGCGCAATAAGTGTAATAGGGTAATAGTGTAATAAGTGTAATAGTGTAATAAGTGTAATTGTGTAATAGCACAATAAGTGTAATAAGTGTAATAGTGTAATGGTATAATAGCACAATAAGTGTAATAGTGTAATACTTGTAATAGTGTAATAGTGCAATAAGTGTAATAAGTGTAATAGTGTAATAGCAAAATAAGTGTATTATTGTAATAGTGTAATAAGTGTAATAGTGTAATAAGTGTAATAAAGTAATAGGGTAATAAGTGTAATAGTGTAATAGTGTAATAAGTGTAATAGTGTAATAGGGCAATAAGTGTAATAGTGTAATAGGGCAATAAGTGTAATAGTGTAATAGTGTAATAATTGTAATAGTGTAATAAGTGTAATAGTGTAATAGTGTAATAAGTGTAATAGTGTAATAAGTGTAATAAAGTAATAGGGTAATAAGTGTAATAGTGTAATAGTGTAATAAGTGTAATAGTGTAATAGTGTAATAAGTGTAATAGTGTAATAGGGCAATACGTGTAATAGTGTAATAGTGTAATAATTGTAATAGTGTAATAGGGCAATAAGTGTAAAAGGGCAATAAGTGTATCTGCTACCCCTTGTGACGTGGGTAGAGCTGCGAGGGCCCGGTCATCTCTGCTTGCAGCTTTAATTATTATTATTATTGCTTCGAGAAAATACACCGTCCTTCAGTAACTTTATTTACAGGTAATTTACAGGTAATTTAGGACCACCTTGGTGAACACGATGACCACTGCTGTTGTCAGAAACCATAACCATAACTATTCAAAGTGGATGGGCTTTCTACGGTCTGTGTAGAGTCTATGGGTTTAACTCTTCTTTTTACGGTGTATGATTCAAACCCATTTGTATTTAATTTTGCTTATGTGCATAAGCAACCTTAAATCGTTTTTGGTTTGGTAAATTAACCATGTGTATGTATTATTTGCAACTTTAAGACAATGGCCCCCATTATGTGTGTATTGTTTGCATCTTTAAGACAATGGCCCCCATTATGTGTGTATTGTTTGCATCTTTAAGACAATGGCCACCATATGTGTGTATTGTTTGCATCTTTAAGACAATGGCCACCATATTATATGTGTGTGAGAGTGTCTATTAACATGTATTCATTCTCAGGGAGTGGACGAAGGTTTGCAGAAGGGTACCTGGAAACCTTAAACATCAACTTTGACACCATCACGGTGGGTTTATGCCATGTACAGTACCACTCAAGTAGTCCCCCCAGGAAAACCTGACTATCAGTTATTCCTACTGTTAAAGGATTGGTACATGGGGAAGTCACCTCATTAGGACTTTGCTTCACAGGGCCCTGGGTGAATAGTTTGACTGACGGACACTGGTTGGTCCCACATTCCTACTGAATCTGTGTCCGGACCTATAGTTCCTCTGTGCCTCCTCTGTGTATTAAACCCATACTAGCCAACTTGTTTTTGCAAAATAAATTAATGATTAACTTTTTACTGCTACGGACGTTCCCGTTTGCCCCAGTTCTGAACGCTGCTCAAAGCCAATACGAACACTCGTTCTTTTACCTTGTTTGATGTCCGTAAGCCTAAAGAAAAAAGCAAACCTTTTCCCATACAGACAGTGGCATCATTGTATTTTCAAAGCAAAAACACACCATGTCACTCTTTCAATTATATTCAATAACATTTCAGCTTACTTGGTTATAATGGTTAATAGCATGTTTCTTTAAAAGTAGAATCAATAATAGGCCAAATACGACCTTAAGATTTTTTTTTTGTACAGTATATTGTACACAATTGGAGTCCTTGCTCTTGGCATGGAAATGTTTGAGAACCACTGTTCTTAACACTATCAGACAGTGTTTCTGTTTGACTGACCTTCCCCAGTTGCTTATTTTTATAGACCTGTTTGCTTGTTTCTCTCGCATAAACTGAATGGCACCACTTCCCTCCTACTCTATGCCTCCTTCCCACTAGCTGCTAACTGTTGGCTCCGGTGGAAATGACCGTTTTAAACTCTAAAAGGGAACTCAAAACGTTATCCTTAGATCGACAACAACATTTGTCCATAACTACTCCAATGACTTTTTTTTGGAACAAAGTTTACAGCAACGTGAGTTTATTTATCTCTCACACACACACATGCACACACAGAGAGCGAATGAGAGAGACGTGAACTGGAGCCACACACGCGCACACAGAGAGAATGTGAGACAGAGAGAGAGGTGGAGCCAGCCACACACACTGACACACAGAAGCATGCATGCATGACCCACACATGAATCACGATGCAGGTTGGAATTTCGATACATTGAATCGAACAAGTTAATATTACTATATTAGATTTGTATTCTCTAAAGATTATTCGATTATTCTAACCACTAATTACATTTAATTGTAGCTATTTCATAAATGGTTTTAACTAAATAATTTTTGTTTGAACTAATTAATTAAACTAAATGAACTAACTAACCAACTACCGGTAGATCGTTTTTTTATATCCTCAGAATATTGACAGAATCAAGACATTTTCTCAGCAGAATCAGGATTGTGCTCAGGTTCTTGGGGGGACAACTCAAAGTAAATTTACTGCATTACTGTCGGGACCATTTGAAAAGCTGTCGATACTATCGATGTCGTTTGTCAGTCTATGCCAATCAGAAACTTTTGGAATGCTTATTTGATGATGCATGCCATTTTATTAGCATTATTATTTGACTAACTTTAAGCTGCACTTTAACCATTATTAATGTTGTTTTAACAGCTCACCAGAAGGCTTGCCTATACAGAGTTTACCTCTGGGTTAAGCAGGAGAAGCACTACATGAACTCCCAGTATGAACAACAAGAAATACCAACAGCTACAGTTCATCATGGCCCATCATCTCCCATTCTGTGGGTTCATGTACTGCTTTTCCTGGATAACAGAGGTTGACTCCCTGTAGGCCAGCCTTCCCACCGGTGTTAAACAACCGGGTTACCTATATGTAAACTATAGTTTTCTTTATTCTTTGATTAATTTCAAAGACCCCATTACTCTTGAATGTATCTGAAAATGGTGTGGTTACATCTCTAACTACTGTTCCTAACCCTCCAAGATGGAAGAGGGAAAAAACCATGTCCTTGGAAGTATCATCGCTGCCATCCAGGCAGCCCAGGGCGAGTGGAACGACAGCGGCCCCCCAGTCGATGTCGTTATGCTGCCACGCAATGAAGGAGCCGCCAAACGGGAACGACATGCTGTGGTATGTATGGTTTTTTATTGTGAGTTTGCCTCAGATTAACTCTTGAGGTCAGTAGAATGTGGCTTGCTTTCAATCAAAATCAACACAAGGAGAGAATGCGATCCATTGTGTCAAATGTGTCTCGCATGACTTAATAAGCACCATGAAATTTACCATGCAAAATTTACCATTTCTATTATCATTATCATCAATATTGGCCATTGTCTTCAGTTTCAAAGTGCTTTATTCATTAACAAATTGTTTTGCACACAATAAGAGATACTATAGGCTACAAGCTTAAGCAAATAGCCTCTGTAAGTATTACTATAACCAAAATAGACGGGTGTGTTCACTGTTGCCAATTTTTGCGAGAGGAATAAGCAACCAGGTCTATGAAAACAAGGCTTAAATAAGTGAATATAGGCCACATGAGGTCTTTAAACCTATATAAGTCGGCTATTTGAAAGTGGCCGAGCCGATCTACAAGCTCACCACCGCATCCAGCCTACAAGCAACTTTACACAAAATCAAGCTCATTATAATAGGCTAATCAGACATGGCAACAGCAACACTCACCACGCGTTGTTCCCAGGTTGTTCCTTCACTATGCAGTCAGTCAGTCACTGAGACTAGCGGGTGTCTGACACTCTGGGGGTTACGCTACGTTTGGCTTTGTTGCTTGCTAACGCTGCCTGCTATGGTGACACTCTGGGGGTTACGCTACGTTTGGCTTTGTTGCTTGCTAACGCTGCCTGCTATGGTCAGATTAAAAACGGTCTGTAATGATATATGGGACTAACAACAACAAGCAGACTCCTCCTGGACTTGTTCTCCATGTTACAACAACGACAGTGCGTGCGCTCCGCACTGCACAGCTTAGCGACTAGCGAGCTGGCCAGCCGGGGCGCCCCAGGCGTGGCAGAGGGAGAGCAGAAACCAGGTCTACAGCTTAAGCAGTTGGCACTGGGTGAAAAAATTGGTTACGAAATCGTGGGATAAACATTATGAAAAAAAATAATATGTAAATATTCAATATATGTGACTCAGCGTGACTGAGGGGCAGTCATTTCGGAAGGCAGGGTTTTTCACTACTGCTAATATGATTTTTTTTTTTTTTTTTTTTTAAATGAAAAAAGCCACAAATGCATCTCAAAATATCTAGGCTACATTTCACTTAAACGCCAGAGCTTAAAGCTATACTGTGTAAGATGCTCAACTAGTGGTTAGTAGCCCTATAGCAAACCGCGGTCGCATCCGCGTCTTTCTGCAGTTTTTCGTACCTTCACACCCCCACATCTGCCTCCACCTCACCGAGAGCTATCTTTAGAGGGGTTCCTGGTTCCTGTGCGTTCAGGCATTCCGGAGAAACGGACTACTTCACCCTGCCTGGTAGGCGAGATTACCTTTTGAGTATAGAGACACGGGCGACTACAAATATGGCGACCCCACTTCAAGATGCGCTGTGATTGGCCGGCAGTGTATAACCCTCGCTGTGATTGGCCGGTAGTGTGATGACGCAATTTTTCCGCGAAAACCGGTCCTCGGTAGGGATCATAGAAAACATATAAGGAGAAGGCTTTAGAAGCTGAAAATAACGGAGTGGGGGTTCTAAAACTTTAGCAATTTAACAGTTAGGACAATTTTAAGATTTGTTTTATAAAAAAAAGTTACATGGTATAACTTTAAATCTGCATGTAAATAAGACTTATTAATGTTAGAGATCGTCAGGTCATTTGCAGGTTAGACATTTATTTAGAGCTTGAATATCTCAAAAGTAGGGTCAATCTCCACAACCAATATATAATTTTGTAGCTATAATCCCCAGCTTTCAAATGAAATGAGAAAATGAAAATGAGAAAAAATGCAATGACTAGCCGTCAGCTGCGCTGGGACACATATGTTGTATCCCCACCCCCACCCTACGAGGTAGGGGTCCCTGCTCCATCTCCCTACAAGGTAGGGGTCCCTGCTCCATCTCCCCATCAGTTTGAAGACCCCTGGCCTAGCATGTAGCAACACAGATTCTAATCACTATGGTATCTTTGTCATTTCCCTCTGCAGGATGGCGTCATCCTTGGAAGCGACACCAAGTCGAACCGTAGGGAAAAGGCTGAAAATGCTGGCAAAGAGGACAAAATACTTGCGAGCTTCACCCGTAGAAAGCTCAAAACCTTTGGCAACCTCATAGGGTACGCGCTCTTGTCTAGTGTCATCAGGGTCTCTGATGAGATTCTAGATACACATTCACTGCCAAAGTGCTTTTTTTTTTTTTTTTTTTTTTTTGAACATGACTTGTTGAGATGTGTGTCTGAAGGTCAAAATGAAGGTAATTGTTTGATTGACCTTTTATATCACTTTACAAATATGCTTATATCTCTTAATCGAAGTCCCATTGGAGCATTTTTGGTGAGAGCGAGGTGCACTCTCAGGCTATTTACTAAATAAACATACATGATACAATACAATGTACACATAAAGGTGGATAAATCACTTGGGCCTACTGGATGTGCCTGCTCACATGTTTTATTTGCTTGCTGGTTTTAGCAATAAAAAATAAAAAAAAGGAATTATGTGTGTGGCACTGGGGGAGGCCCTGCCACACAGGAGTACACACCTGCCGAGGACCTCGCCCTGTCCTTGAATAAAGGGAGAGCGGTGGTGGAGGGGACCCAGGGGGACAATCAGAGTTACCTACAGTACGTAACCTATAGTTGTCTTTATTCCTTGATCAGCAGTTCTCAAACCTTTTCATTTCAAGGACCCCATTACTCTTGAGTGTATCTTGAGTGTATTGTTGCTGTGGGTACATCTCTAACCCTGTTCTCTAACACTCCAAGGAGGCACAGGCCACAGATCGAGGCGCTTAAACACGCCCTCATGATGGCCTGCAAAGGTGATATTCTGCATAGCGGCCTACCATTGGAGATCATGGTGATAGACCGTAATGGAGTCAAAATCCCCGCACGATTTGACTTGGTATGTATTGTGTTTGTAACTTTTTAGTTATGTGTTTTTTTTTAAGAGGTCCCCCCTACCCCAAGAGGATTTTTTTATTGTTATTATTTGAAAGGCAAAGCGGGTAATGGGAGAGCCAGGATCATTTTGACAGGGTCATAGGGGTGCTAATTGACACATTGTTCACATTTAAACCTCAAATCAGTCTATGCCAATCCCAAACGTTTGAAATGCTTGATGATGCATAACATTTTATTAACATTATTATTTGACTAACTTTAAGCTGCACTTTAACCATTATTAATGTTGTTTTAGCAGCTCACCAGAAGGCTTGCCTATATGGAGTTTACCTCTGGGTTAAGCAGGAGAAGCACTACATGAACTCCCAGTATGAACAACAAGCAATACCAACAGCTACAGTTCATCATGGCCCATCATCTCCCATTCTGTGGGTTCATGTACTGCTTTTCCTGGATAACAGAGGTTGACTCCCTGTAGGCCAGCCTTCCCACCGGTGTTAAACAATCGGGTTACCTACGTAAACTATAGTTTTCTTTATTCTTTGATCAGCAGTTCTCAAACCTTTTCATTTCAAGGACCCCGTTACTCTTGAATGTATCTGAAAATGGTGTGGGTACATCTCTAACTACTGTTCCTAACCCTCCACGATGGACCAGGGAAAAGGCTTGGTCCTTGGAAGCATCGTCGCTGCCATCCAGGCAGCCCAGGACCAGTGGAAAGACACCGGCCCCTCAGTGGATCTATTTATGCTTCCACACGAAGGAGACGTCACAAAGGAACGACGATGAGGTGGTATGTATGGTTTTTATTGAGAGTTTGCCTCAGATTAACTCTTACAGCCAACGCTAGGCTAGTCGTCTTGTCTGTTCCCCACCGGCAAAATCACTTTTTCCATCCACTGTGTTTAACCCTATAGAACCTGACCCATGAAGGACTAGTCAGAAAATTCCAATTCTTTGAATTTGAACACTTTATTAGGCCCCAAAACAAAATCCCCAAAAAGTTTTTTTCAAAAAACCTGCCTTTATATGATTTTTTTATTGTATCACATTTGATACTATAGGGTTATACAAGTCGGAAACAAGTGCCTGTTGTATCAAATATGATACACACCATTCACTACAATTAAAACAAAACCAACAAATTAAAACTATTTGTAACAATGATATTCCCTCTAACTCACCCAGAATGCATTCCCAGAATGCACCTGGACCATACCATTTGCACTGCAAGCACTTACAGAGGCTCAGATGGTATGACCCAAAATGCCATTGTTTAATGGCAGATGGTATGACCCAAAATGCCAAAATGCAGAGTCATGTGCCTGTTGTATAAAATATGATACATACGTTATACAGTATGGTAAACAACAAACTACAATGCTCAATTTTGAAAACTCATTAGTTCATTCAAGTTATGCAACCCTTATTTCGAAATATTAGGACAAATATACAAGGAAAACCAAAGCAAAATGTTTGGTCTGTGCAGTCAGCTGTTGCTAATTAATTTGAGGCAGGCTTTCTGGGTCATATCATCTGAGCCTCTGTAAGTGCTTGCTGTGCAAATGGTATGGTCCAGGTGCATTCAGGGATGTATCAGATATGATACAACAGGGATTTGTACCAAATATTGGTTACACTGACACCATATTGCATAATTTAAACGATGTATCATATATGATGCGTACGGTCATATAGGGTTTAAAAGACGCCAGCAAGTCTTCTAGTGACACGAGAAATAAATAATAATAATCTGAATGCTGTGAATATCCAGAGCAAAGATGGAGTCTGAGCTGCCGGTGGATTTGATATACAGTATATTGTGGGTTCATAAATAGGCCTACATATTAAATATGTGATATACAGTATATTGTGGGTTAATAAATAGGCCTACATATTAAATATTTGATATACAGTATATTGTGGCTTAATAAATAGGCCTACATATTAAATATTTGATGTACAGTATATTGTGGGTTAATAAATAGGCCTACATATTAAATATTTGATGTATAGTATATTGTGGGTTAATAAATAGGCCTACATATTAAATAGTATATTGTGGTTAATATATAGTCCTACATATTAAATATTTGATATACAGTATATTGTGGGTTAATAAATAGGCCTACATATTAAATATTTGATATATAAATAGGCCTACATATTAAATATTTGATACACAGTATATTGTTGTTAATATGCGCTGTCCCTCCCAAATGAACGTATTAAGAGACTAACTGAAGCACTTTGACCACAGGACCTTGCTACTTGGGACACTCAATTGATGAGTCCAGAACAAGTAAAGGACCAACTGACGCAGCAAAAGGGAAAAAAAAAAATATGGGAAAGCAACTGGTCGAAGAGGCTGTGAACTTGACCATACAAGAGGAAAAGGAAGCAGAGGAACAAGCTCAACAAGCTCGGAAGTAACAGGTAAGAACATAAGGCTTTCCTGCAAACCACAGTATCCTGTGTGAGAAGTATGATGTCTCAAATCCTGAGTGGCTTCTGTTGGCATGCCATCCAGCACTCTGATTTGGTTAATGATTTAGGCTTGTCAATAATATGAACTTATTCAAAGTACAATTAAATGATGGATACCTGGTATACTTGGAATTAAAGACGCGGCCTGAAAAGGTTGAGAACCACTGCTTTAGTGAACCATGTGTGATGTAACGTCTTTATCAACAATATTTCTTCATGTGATTGTTTTTCATGTAGTGGGAGTCACTGAGTCCCCCTGAAGATGACTGAATCTCCACCCCAAAAGGAAGATTTTTTCTTGTTTCTTGTTTCTTGGCACTACACTGTCTCTCTGCTCTCCATGTACTGTACGTGTTTACCTTGCCCACTGGAAGTTGCTCTGGATAAAGAGAGTCTGATAAATGCAACAACAAGGTGTGGGAGTGTTTCTTTTAGTTTTACAGTAATGTAAATGAACATGTCTGTATCCTGTGTGAGAAGTACAGTATGATGTATGAATCATGAAGTATGAAGTATGTGCTTTTTTTTTTCCTCCACAGCTTTACTTAGCATTGGTTTGATATAAATAAACTGTCACTAAATTTGAACAAGACAAAAATCATGTTATTTGGAAACCGTAAAATAGAAGAACAAATGGAAGTACACATTATGATGGATAATGTTAACGTTGAAAGGGTTCTGGGTGTAATACTAAACCATAGAATCTGCTGGAAAACCCATATAAACTATGTGAGAACAAAGGTTGCTTGGTGCATTGAAATTCTGGGGACAACAAAACTATTTTGGATCATAAATCACTTCATATTTGATATTGCTCTGTTATACTACCATATTACTGTGTAGAAATCTGGGGTAACACTTAACAAAGTAATCTAAAGCCATTATGCATTCTTCAAAAAAAAAAAGAAAAGAGCCATTAGAAATAACAAGGTAGGTTATCTGGATCACACAAATGTACTGTTTTTACAATCACATGTCATTAAGTTAATGGATCTTATTGAATACAAAACCACACTGATTATGTTTAGAGCCAGAAACAGGCTATTGCCAGGCAACATACAAAAGATGTTAAGTTATAAAGTTTGAGACAAGAGCTTGATTTCAAGGTACAGTTTGCTGGTACAACATTGAAAAGCATGTGTGTTTCAGTTTGTGGAATGGACTAAAAGCATGTGTATTTCAGTTTGTGGAGTGAGTTTGTGGAATGGACTAAGTATGGAGGTGCAGCAAAGTCCAAACATGAACCATTTCAAAAAGATATATAAAAAGATTTTTTTGTTTTTGTTTTAGATTTTTTTTGGCAATAGGCCTATTTGCTTTATTAGCATAGTGTAAGGAGAGGAAACCGAGGTCAGAGAAGAAGGGAGACATGCAACATGTAGCAGTCACCCAACGCCTGAAGAAAGGAAGCTATCTTTACATTTCATTTTTGAATTGGCATGTCTGCTAAGCACCAAGCTATAGGCTTTGATTATTTAGCACTGCTGGAGCCTGGGACCAGGAACATGGACATGTTGCTGTGGCTGGGACCAGGGACATGGACACGTTGGGACCAGGGACATGGACACGTTGGGACCAGGAACATGGACATGTTGCTGTGTGGCACTGCTGGAATGGGGACTGACAGGAGTCTGGTTGTAATATAATCACCAACTTCTTTACCCAACTCTGTTGGTCAAAACACCAAATTGTCTAAATGCATTGTCTAGATCAACATTACCGCCATGAATTTAAAGGGAAATATCCCTTTTAATTCATTTAGTATTCTTACAGTAAATTGTTTATTGCTTCAGGCCTGGGGTTGTTCAAGAAGCTGAAATGTTCCTGAAATTTTTTGTTGTACATAATCAGTGATGATGAAACACTGCGTGAGGAGTTGTCAGAGCAGTGTTTGAACGTCTGCCTTGGTCAGCTCTGTTATCTTTGTACTTTTTGGAAACATTTTGATTTATAACATCAGAGCTCAGCAAAATGCTTCTGTGATTTTCTCTTCTTTTTTCATATGTCTAGTAATTCTGTTAGTTCTGAAAACATGTCAGGCACTAAGTCATGCCTATTGATGTACAGAGTGTAATGTTAGATGTTACACTGTGGCAGGCAGAGAAGTTGAACTGAAATTAATCTAAGGTTCCTCAAGCAAGCAAGCACACTGACAGAGACAGCATTCAGATTGGTTTGTGGAATGAAACTGGGCAGGTGGCAACAGAGGGGTTTATATAGACAGGGACTAGAAGCAGGTGAACTCAAAGTACAATCAACACTGGGATTGGCTGGGCCAAACAGGACACAGGTGACAGGGGTTAACAATAATTAGAGTGGAGAGACAAGACAGCTACAAGGGCAGACAGGAAGCAGAACAACTCTACTACAAAATAAGACACATTCCACTGCCAATTCCTCTGTCACATCCCCTGTTTCCATCATAGATCCAATTCAATTCCAATTTTAATTACTCGGCACTCCAGAAAAACACACTCCCACCAGCAATATGGTGTGGTTCCCCGAAACCTTAGTGAATAGACCATATTCACACCGTGGCCATCTTGGATCACATGACCTCCTGGAGTAGCAGCCTGCATTACAAACCATTGAGAACAATGGAGCGATGGTCCCAAAATATGAGTTCTATTCAACCAATTTCTTTTTACCAAATTGACAAATGGGCAGATGACAACATCAACATCCCCAAAATGATTAAATAGAAGGGAATATCCACAATATGCATGGTAGTTAGGTTGCAGTGTTACACTGTACAAAGACTAGCCTGAAAAACATCATTTGGTTTCCTGTTGTCCTTGCATTAAAGTGTCAGTAGTTGGCGTTCTAGGCTCTGGGCTCTGAATGTACCTGGGTTGCCACGTCTGCTTATAATAAGCAATTTGTGTCTCTAAAAAAATAGTATAGTTGCTTATTGAGCTTACTTTCTAATATTTTTTAAATAGGCCTGGGGCCAATTATGATATCTTCACAATTTGGTACCACCCAAGGTGACCGTACTTTTTTTTACATTTTTGACTTCCTACATGTCTCTAGTTTACATTTTGGTATGATAACCCTTTCTGAGACCCAGCTTAATTGATGTTATCAGCCGTCGGTCTCCCATCGACTTTCTATACAGGAGGAAAATACCCAGATTATTATTTTTTTTCTGGGTATTTAAGTAGGATGTGAGAGGTCTAACTAGGGGGTTGTCATGATGCTGAATCCATTGCAAGCATTGGTTTTACACAGAACACATTCCTTGGGCTACAAATGGCCCCAGAAAACACCCACAAAACTGATGAAACTGATGAAAAGTGATGATGACTCATCACTTTTCATCACTGTGGTCCTGATGGAACCATTGGTCCGAGACCTTCAGCTCTCACTGGATCGGTTCGCAGCCGAGTGTACAGTGGCCGGAATGAGGATCAGCATCTCTAAATCTGAGGCCATGGTTCTCAGCAGGAAACCCATGGATTGTGCAGTCCAAGTAGGGAATGAGGCTTTACTCCAGGTGAAGTAGTTTAAAGGGGTATTTCACTTTCAAAAAAACCTTTGGTAATTTTATCGTCTAATCAGGCTTTTATGAACATCCTGAATATTTTTTTAATTTGCTTGATTCAATATTTAGATATTTGATGTAAATGTTACCAGGCCCTACAGGCCCAGGGCCTCTCCCCATACACACCCATTGTAACTTCAAACTTCATTTTAACCATGATAGATTCATTAAAAACACCCATTATCTTTTCTGGTGACTCATACTACCCTCCTAATACGTGAGCAGGCCGTGTTTCATCCATAACATTTTTCATTTATTTTGAATAATTATTTCATTTTTTTCCATTTTCCCAAATAATTATTAAAAATAAATGAAAAAAGTTATGGCCTGCTCATGTATTAGGAGGGTAATATGAGTCACCAGAAAAAATAATGGGTGTTTTTAATGAATCTATCATGGTTAAAATGGAGTTTGAAGTTACAATGGGTGTGTATGTGGAGAGAAGCCCTTCCACTGTAAGCTCTTGAAAGTGGAATATCCCTTTAAGTATCTCGGGGTCTTGTTCACGAATGAGAGAAAGGGGAAGACGGAGAAGGAGATCAGCCAGAGAATCGGAGCAGCAGGAGCGGTTTTGCAGTCGCTAAATCGCACTGTGGTGAAGAAAAAAGAGTTGAGCCGGAAGGCAAAGCTACCGAGCAATCTTCGGTCCTACTCTCACCTATAGTCATGAAGTGTGGGTCATGACCGAAAGTATAAGGTCGCAGGTGCAAGCGGCCAAAATGGGTTTCCTCAGACGGGTGGCCGGTATCTCCCTTAGAGATAGGGTGAGAAGTTCAGTCACCCGAGAGAGACTTGGAGTAGAACCGCTGCTCCTACACTTGGAAAGGAGTCAGCTTAGGTGGTTCGGGCATCTAGTACGGGTGCCTCCCGAGCGCCTTCCTAGGAAGGTCCTCGATGCACGTCCCAATGGGAGGAGACCCCGTGGCAGACCAAAGACCAGATGGAGGGATTATATCTTCAAACTGGCTTGGGAACGCCTCTGTATACTCCCTGAGGGAGTGGAGGAAGTTGCTCAGGATAAGGAAATCTAGAGGTCTCAGTTGGAACTGTTACCCCCGCGACCGATTCCGGATAAGCGGTTGAAGATGGATGGATGGATGGGACCTTATTCACACCGCGGCCATCTTGGATCACATGACTTCCTGCGATAGCTGCCTGGCATTACAAACCATTGTGAACAATGGAGCGATGGTCCCAAAATATGAGTTCTATTTAGGGTTACCAACCGTCCCGTAAAATACGGGATCGTCCCGCTTTTGGAAACTAAAAGACGTGTCCCGTATTGAACTGAAACGGGACGCTCTTTGTCCCGTATTTGAAGGTTGGGGGGTAAATATGAATGACGGGATGATTTAATTGAGAAATTACAGCGATTCTGCCTGTCAATGAGCTCCGCTCTGCTCTCCTCTGAGTTAAGTGCTGCATCCCATTGCTGTGAGAGGCGCTGCGCTGTTTGTAGGCAGCTGATTGGCTTATTAACACAGTGTTGCTAAGACACAGTCTCCGCCCCCTACACCAATCCCTTCCCGGCTGTAGGATATTTCTGCAAGAAGACGTTGAGGGCTGATTTCTCCCTCCTGCGTCCACAACACAGTGCGTGCGAGCAGTACTCGGCTCAGAACATTGTTTAATGTCTTTAAAAAAGAAAAGGCGTGACAGAAGATTGTGTACCAACAGATTAGACATGAATACATGATAGGTGATAGCCAAAACGACAAAGTGAAAAAGCAAGCAGAAAATAAGCCATGGATATATTGGTATTCCTGGGAGCACTACAGTATTTCTTGTCTGCCAACTAAAGCGACCCCAGACTGGCTGGTATGTAAAATAACATAAGCATTCGTTGATTTAAACTAATGCGTTTTTAAAACCTAATGGTTATTACGGTATGTATGCCAATATGATTAAACTAGTGTTGGGTAACCAGAGAGTGGGCACATGAACCAGGTAGACCTGTTTTGGGGGGGGGGAAATAAATAAAATACACTACATGATTTTAAGGTAATAGGACATGGCCCAAAGACACCCGAAATGATATTGTGAAAGGAAAAACATGATTTAATATAGGAAAATACCCGTTTTAGCCAACATTATAACCGAAAATATAATTTTAAGGTAATAGGACATGGCCCAAAGACACCCGAAATGATATTGTGAAAGGAAAAATATGATTGAATATAGGAAAATACCCGTTTTAGCCAACTTTATAACCGAAAATATCCGATTTTTTTTATAATGAGGTGTCCCGTATTTGAAACTCTGAGAGTTGGCAACCCTAGTTCTATTCAACCAATGTCTTTTTACCAAATAGACAAATGGGCAGATGACAACATCAACATCCCCAAAATGATTAAATAGAAGGGCTACAGTAGATTGATTACATCCATGGTAACAATATTCAAGTTAAGTTAGGTTGCAACCTTACTGTGTACAAAGACTTGCTATCTGTGCAGTGCTTGCTCCACCATCATATTAACTGTTGTTAGGTTGTTCCTGATTAATATGCAAAATAATATTAACTATATGATGGCAGAGCAAGCACTAGTCTGCACAGATACGGTAGCAAGTCTCTGTACAGAGTAACACTGCAACCTAACTACCATGAATATTGTGGATGTACCCTTCTATTGAATCATTTTGGGGATGTTGATGTTGACATCTGCCCATTTGTTGATTTGGTCAAAAGAAAATGGTTGAATAGAACTCATATTTTGGGACCATCGCTCCATTGTTCACAATGGTTTGTAATGCACGCTGCTATCCCTAGTAGTGCTATCCCAGGAAGTCATGTGATCCAAGATGGCCACGGCGTGAATGAGGTCTATAACGCCAAACTTGCACTGCTGAATATCAGGTCACTCAATAATAAACAATTCATTTGCAATGACTACATTACCTCCAATAATATAGATATCCTTTTGCTCACAGAGACCTGGCTAAACAACGATTTTAGCTTACTGAATGCAGCCTCTCCACCCACCCACACCTTCAGAAATCCAGGCTCTCCAGTCGTGGAGGTGGTGTGGCCATTATTTATAATTCCATTTTCACCTGTACCCCTCTCTCATTCGGAGATTTTAGTTCATTTGAGCACCTGGCACACTTGTTTGAACATCACCTCTGCAATGCATTTCTGGCTTTTCTGCTAGGAATGTTGTCGACCTCCTTCTCGAGCTGTGTGCATGCTAAACATGGACAGACAAAAAGTAATATGGCTCGTGCAAAACCTTTTGGTTTAGGACAGATTGAAGGACCTTCAAGAAAAGAAGTTGGCCAATGTTGGAGCGTGAGGATGATTTTAATGCGCTTTGGGCTGCAACAGTTCTGGAAGGTACTGCGACAATGGCGGATTTCGATGCAGCCTATGCAGCGTTGGACTTTGCCTATCGTGAATATTTTGCCCTCCAAGCCAAATACGATGAGGTAAGATATACATTTTGACATCTTCTATTTTGATGATATATACTGTATATCTGCCCGCTCATAATAAAATCAGCGGGCTGAATGGCTTTTGTTTATCACTATTCAAGCCGTCTGTCGGCTAAGATGCTAGGCTTGCTAAGATGCTAGGCTAGCGTGGGATTGAGAATTGGTTAGACCTCCCGCTGGGCCGACCAGGTTAACATGCGTCTGCAGGTTAGCATTTCACCAACGCTAGTTTTACTGAGTTTAACGTTTGCGGCTAATATTTCATTTCATTCCTACAGTGTATGATTCCAACCCACAGTACATAAGTAACATTAAATTAGTTATATTATTATTAGTAGTAGTTCTAAATATATTTTTGGTAAATTGCCCACCATTACAAGTGTGTGTGTGTGTGTGTGTGTGTGTGTGTGTGTGTGTTTGTGTGCGTGTGTGCGTGTGTGTGTGTGTGTGTGTGTGTGTGTGTGTGTGTGTGGTTATGCTTTTGCAGGAAGTGCTTCTCACGGGGAAAGGATCATAGGATCACAGTGAAAGACACACAAAGACCCAATGACCTAAGCTACATGGACATCAGGGATCTGAGAAATTCTGTAAAGAAAGGTTTTGGTATGTCGTATGTCTTTAGAATGCTTTAGTCTTCATGGTGAATACATTAAGGGTAGGGTTAGGTTTAGGTATTTGGTATTGGTATTTGGTAATGGAATACGTTCTTGGTGGATGGAGCATCAAGTCCAACAAGCCCGAACTGTACAAACTGTACTTAGATCATGCTAAAGGGGATGTCGAAATGGATTGGAGGGCGAAATACAGCGCTGCAGGTCAGTACATACACACAAACACACACACTGTCCACTTAATTTCTACAGTGTATGATTCCAAAATACAGTACATAAGTAACATTAAATTATTTCTGTTATTATTAGTAGTAGTTCTAAATATATTGTTGGTAAATTGTACACCATTTGCATGTATTGTTTGCAATACCCGTGTGTGTGCGTGTGTGTGCGTGTGTGTGTGTGTGTGTGTGTGTGTGTGTGTGTGTGTGTGTGTGTGCGTGTGCGTGTGCGCGTGCATACATTCTCAGGGTCCGGAATTACACAAACAGTACAAGAATTCCTTGATGATACTGCCAATTCCGCCCCTTCATCTAATGGTGAGTTTATGTCTTGTACAGTACTACTCAAGTAGTCCCCCTGGAATCTGCGATTTTGCGATCGTGGTAAATATTGCAGATTTCTCTGCCACGGCGGTCTTATCTCATTCTTTCTCTCTGTGTGTGCATGCGTGTGTGAGAGATAACGTAACTCACGTTGCTGTAAACTTTGTTCCAAAAAGCATAATTCATTGGAGTAGATATGGACAACTGTTGTTGTCGATCTAAGGATAAGGTTTTTAGTTCCCTTAGAGTCAATACATCAGGAGAGGAGGCGGAATAGGGATACATGTGGCAGATGTATGTCTGGAAGCCATTCTCGGGGGATGGAGCTGGCAGGACAACAAACCCTAGAGTATCTGTACAAACTTGAGACAGATCATTCAGACCTGGAACATCCCATCACAATGGACTCTCTGGATTTCCACTGCACTTCATTTCTACGGACACACACAGAAGCACGCATGCATGACCTGCACGTGAATCACGATGCCGGTTGGAGTTTTGATACATTGAATCGAACGTCTATTTCAGTTCAATTCGCGATTCAAATCGAAATCGAATCAGCCCTATGAGTTAATTATTACTATGTTGATTTGTATTCTCAAAAACGTATTTGATGATTCTAACCTCTATTTACATTTAATTGTAGCTATTTCATAGAGAGTTTTACTTGATTATTACAATTTATTAGAGTAGAACTAAATCATTTTTAGCTTCAAGTAATCACTTTAGGTTGTTTTTTAATGTCCTCAGAATATTGACTACCAAGCCGCAGAATCAAGAAATGTTCTCAGAAGAATCAGGATTGTTCTCCGCGGAATAAAGACTTTCTCTGCAGATTCTTGGGGGGACAACTCAAGTAAATTTACTGCATTACTGTCGGACCATTTGAAAAACTGCCGATACAATCGATGTCGTTTGTCAGTCTATGCCAATCCGAAACTTTTGGAATGCTTATTTGATGATGCATAACATTTTATTACCATTATTATTTGACTAACTTTAAGCTGCACTTTAACCATTATTAATGTTGTTTTAACAGCTCACCAGAAGGCTTGCCTATGCGGAGTTTACCTCTGGGTTAAGCAGGAGAAGCACTACATGAACTCCCAGTATGAACAACAAGACATACCAACAGCTACAGTTCATCATGGCCCATCATCTCCCATTCTGTGGGTTCATGTACTGCTTTTCCTGGATAACAGAGGTTGACTCCCTGTAGGCCAGCCTTCCCACCGGTGTTAAACAATCGGGTTACCTACGTAAACTATAGTTTTCTTTATTCTTTGATTAATTTCAAAGACCCCATTACTCTTGAATGTATCTGAAAATGGTGTGGGTACATCTCTAACTAATGTTCCTAACCCTCCAAGATGGCCCAGGGAAAAGGCCATGTCTTCCAAAGCATCGTCGCTGCCATCCAGGCAGCCCAGAAGGAGGGGAAAGACAGCGGCCCCCCAGTCGATCTCTTTATGCTTTCACACCAAGGAGACGTCACACGGGAACGACATGCTGTGGTATGTATGGTTTTTATTGTGAGTTTGCCTCAGATTAACTCTTGAGGTCAGTAGAATGTGGCTTGCTTTCAATCAAAATCAACACAAGGAGAGAATGCGATCCATTGTGTCAAATGTGTCTCGCATGACTTGATAAGCACCATGAAATTTACCATGCAAAATGTACCATTTCTATTATCATTATCATCAATATTGGCCATTGTCTTCAGTTTCAAAGTGCTTTATTCATTAACAAATTGTTTTGCACACAATAAGAGATACTATAGGCTACAAGCTTAAGCAAATAGCCTCTGTAAGTATTACTATAACCAAAATAGACGGGTGTGTTCACTGTTGCCAAATTTTGCGAGAGGAATAAGCTCTAGGTCTATGAAAACAAGGCTTAAATAAGTGAATATAGGCCACATGAGGTCTTTAAACCTATATAAGTCGGCTATTTGAAAGTGGCCGAGCCGATCTACAAGCTCACCACCGCATCCAGCCTACAAGCAACTTTACACAAAATCAAGCTCAATGTGGCTTATAATAGGCTAATCAGACATGGCAACAGCAACACTCACCACGCGTTGTTCCCAGGTTGTTCCTCCACTATGCAGTCAGTCAGTCACTGAGACTAGCGGGTGTCTGACACTCTGGGGGTTACGCTACGTTTGGCTTTGTTGCTTGCTAACGCTGCCTGCTATGGTGACACTCTGGGGGTTACGCTACGTTTGGCTTTGTTGCTTGCTAACGCTGCCTGCTATGGTCAGATTAAAAACGGTCTGTAATGATATATGGGACTAACAACAACAAGCAGACTCCTCCTGGACTTGTTCTCCATGTTACAACAACTACAGTGCGTGCGCTCCGCACTGCACAGCTTAGCGACTAGCGAGCTGGCCAGCCGGGGCGCCCCAGGCGTGGCAGAGGGAGAGCAGAAACCAGGTCTACAGCTTAAGCAGTTGGCACTGGGTGAAAAAATTGGTTACGAAATCGTGGGATAAACATTATGAAAAAAATAATATGTAAATATTCAATATATGTGACTCAGCGTGACTGAGGGGCAGTCATTTCGGAAGGCAGGGTTTTTCACTACTGCTAATATGATTTTTTTTTTTTCGAAAATGAAAAAAGCCACAAATGCATCTCAAAATATCTAGGCTACATTTCACTTAAACGCCAGAGCTTAAAGCTATACTGTGTAAGATGCTCAACTAGTGGTTAGTAGCCCTATAGCAAACCGCGGTCGCATCCGCGTCTTTCTGCAGTTTTTCGTACCTTCACACCCCCACGTCTGCCTCCACCTCACCGAGAGCTATCTTTAGAGGGGTTCCTGGTTCCTGTGCGTTCAGGCATTCCGGAGAAACGGACTACTTCACCCTGCCTGGTAGGCGAGATTACCTTTTGAGTATAGAGACACGGGCGACTACAAATATGGCGACCCCACTTCAAGATGCGCTGTGATTGGCCGGCAGTGTATAACCCTCGCTGTGATTGGCCGGTAGTGTGATGACGCAATTTTTCCGCGAAAACCGGTCCTCGGTAGGGATCATAGAAAACATATAATGAGAAGGCTTTAGAAGCTGAAAATAACGGAGTGGGGGTTCTAAAACTTTAGCGATTTAACAGTTAGGACAATTTTAAGATTTGTTTTATAAAAAAAAGTTACATGGTATAACTTTAAATCTGCATGTAAATAAGACTTTTTTTTAATTAATGTTAGAGATCGTCAGGTCATTTGCAGGTTAGACATTTATTTAGAGCTTGAATATCTCAAAAGTAGGGTCAATCTCCACAACCAATATATAATTTTGTAGCTATAATCCCCAG
Organism: Nannobrachium achirus; assembly: GCF_963921795.1. Lineage (NCBI taxonomy): Eukaryota > Metazoa > Chordata > Actinopteri > Myctophiformes > Myctophidae > Nannobrachium > Nannobrachium achirus. The sequence continues at coordinate 74,993,517 of NC_137811.1, read as the reverse complement.
CTTTCAAATGAAATGAGAAAATGAAAATGAGAAAAAATGCAATGACTAGCCGTCAGCTGCGCTGGGACACATATGTTGTATCCCCACCCCCACCCTACGAGGTAGGGGTCCCTGCTCCATCTCCCTACAAGGTAGGGGTCCCTGCTCCATCTCCCCATCAGTTTGAAGACCCCTGGCCTAGCATGTAGCAACAACGATTCTAATCACTATGGTATCTTTGTCATTTCCCTCTGCAGAATGGCGTCATCCTTGGAAGCGACACCAAGTCGAACCGTACGGAAAAGGCTGAAAATGCTGGCGAAGAGGACGAAATACTTGCAAGCTTCACCCGTAGAAAGCTGAAAACCTTTGGCAACCTCATAGGGTACGCGCTCTTGTCTAGTGTCATCAGGGTCTCTGATGAGATTCCAGATACACATTCACTGCCAAAGTGCTTTTTTTTTTTTTTTTTTTTTCGTTTTGTTGAACATGACTTGTTGAGATGTGTGTCTGAAGGTCAAAATGAAGGTAATTGTTTGATTGACCTTTTATATCACTTTACAAATATGCTTATATCTCTTAATCGAAGTCCCATTGGAGCATTTTTGGTGAGAGCGAGGTGCACTCTCAGGCTATTTACTAAATAACCGTACATGCTAGAAACTCAGGGCTTTTTTTCCCTTCTGGTGGAAGCAGGAATTGCTTTATTTCAGGGTATACTGTTTGTTCATAGTCCTAGGATGGGGCAAAAAAGGCTGGCAAGGGCTACTGTATCTTATCTATAGAATGGGAAAACGTCCTGGCAGTGAAATTTTAGACCTGAGGACGTCGGAGTGGTGGGGTGGGGCGCGGTCGGAATGGGAGGAGGGGGGGTCGAAGTGGGGGTGGGTCGGAATGGAAATCTGTCCCCATCAAACGTACAGAAAGACATAGTAAGCCTAACCTCAGTAAAACTTTTTCTCCCCACAGTGGATAAGGCTGAAGTCCAAATATGGACCAAACGACCAATGCTATCATAACATAGACCCATTGTGTTATTTGTGCCTCAATACATTGAATACAATGTACACATGAAGGTGGATAAATCACTTAGGCCTACTGGATGTGCTTGCTCACATGTTTTATTTGCTTGCTGGTTTTAGCAATAAAAAAAGGAATTATGTGTGTGGCACTGGGGATGGCCCTGCCACACAGGAGTACACACCTGCCGAGGACCTCGCCCTGTCCTTGAATAAAGGGAGACCGGTGGTGGAGGGGACCCAGGGGGACAATCAGGGTTACCTACAGTACGTACGTTTTCTTTATTCCTTGATCAGCAGTTCTCAAACCTTTTCATTTCAAGGACCCCATTACTCTTGAGTGTATCTGAAAATGGTGTGGGTACATCTCTAACTAATGTTCCTAACCCTCCAAGATGGACCAGGGAAAAGGCTTGGTCCTTGGAAGCATCGTCGCTGCCATCCAGGCAGCCCAGGACCAGGGGCAAGACACCGGCCCCCCAGTGGATCTCTTTATGCTTCCACACAAAGGAGAAGTCATAAAGGAACGACGATGAGGTGGTATGTATGGTTTTTATTGAGAGTTTGCCTCAGATTAACTCTTACAGCCAACGCTAGGCTAGTCGTCTTGTCTGTTCCCCACCGGCAAAATCACTTTTTCCATCCACTGTGTTTAACCCTATAGAACCTGACCCATGAAGGACTAGTCAGAAAATTCCAATTCTTTGAATTTGAACACTTTATTAGGCCCCAAAACAAAATCCTCTCAAAAAGTGTTTTTTGTGTGTGTGTGTGTGTGTGTGTGTGTGTGTGTGTGTGTGTGTGTGTGTGTGTGTGTGTGTGTGTGTGTGTGTGTAGTTATGCTTTTGCAGGACAAGTTCTGTGCGGGGACATGATCATGAAGGTGGTGAAAGATAATCAACAAAGTGACCCAAGCCACTTGAGCATCCGTGACCTGGGAAAGCAATTCTATGTGTAAATGTTAGGGTAAGCCGCTGTATGACATTCTATGTTAAATAGAGCTACGTTTGTAATTCACTAGTTGCTACTGTCAGGTCGCAGTTACTATCAAAACCTCGACCAGCTGTCAGTCTATCCGTCTGTCACACTTTTGCCCTGCTCATATCTCTTTTGGGGGTGAACTACTCCTTTAAGTTCCACTTTTCATGTCAGGCGAGCTCTTCCTCCAATCATGATCAAGTGGGGGCGGGCCTTGGTGCGCCTCCACTCCACCATGATTGGAGGAAGGAGGCCCCACTCTATCCTGATTGGAGGAAAACCTGTCTCCCAACAGTGTTGGTTCAAACAACTGAAAATAACAAAAAATAATTTAACAAGGCACTTTTTTAATGCACGCGAAACATACAAAAAATCCGACTAGGCACTTCAAGAAACTAAGCTAAAGAGCCACTTGGGCCAAAATAAAATAAGTCCTCGCCTCGCTACGGGTGGATTGTCCAGCTGTAGCTTTAAAAACAACATAATGATCAGGAGGTCCCTGCTTCACCACTACTACGCTTGTTGAGAAGAACAGAGTAGATGTCTGTCTGGGTGTCAATTTGGGGGGGTCCTTGACACATTTTACACATATTTATTCCATCCAAGCGAACAACAATATAAACAAACCCTACCACTGATCTGCGGGCATCCCTTCGCGTGGGTGTATCGCTGGCTCTGGTTCATCTACGGCTGCTGCTGCTGCTACAGCTCCGATGAGGGGCTCGAACATGTATGGTTGTATACCAAACGCTTGATGTTCATATCGGCGGTCGTCGACGTCGTTATCATCATCACTTTCACTGCTACAGGTACAACAACTTTCAACATCCGTCAGATCTGCTGGAGGAGGTGATGGTGGAGGAGAAAAATCCTCAACAGAAGGTACAGAACCCACCGGGCTGTTACTGTCATGTGAATCATCCATGTTGAATTGCGCGGTGTTGATGGATTGCCTGACTGGCCTGCCTGGTTGTAACTCTTGATTCCCCCTCCCCACCCAAGCCCACGCCCACGCAGAGGCATCACGTTACAGAGAGCGAGAGAGACAGTCAGAGTCAGTCAGCCGTCAGTCAGTCACAGACAGTGGAGGAGAGAGTGAAAACCAGCGTTATATTTCCAATAAATAAGGATAAAAAAACAACTTATTATGGACGATGTTGGTATAAATAAGTGATTTGAGGGAGGATATATACATTGCTGATATGAACAGTTTCAGAACGCGGTAGTAATGCTCTTGGGAGCGTGTCGCTATTGCTCTTTCCTCCTCTCTCAGGACAGGCTCTCTCTCTGCCTCTCCTCCCTGCGGAGAGAGCGTTGTCCCCGGGGAAACGCGACCATAACAACTCGCTGATTTAGCGTTTTTTTTCCCAACACATTAGCATAAACAAACATATTCACATGAACAATGTTGATGTAACAACCACATTTGTGTGGAAATATAATTTTGAAATACACAGATTTAGATATAAAATACATTTTAGTGGGGATGGTGGAAAGACTGGTGATGTGACTGGTGATGCGAGGTTAGTCAGATACACGTCGCGTGCAGTTTCAAAGTGTTTTCAGAGAGACCACGTGACCCACAGTCATCCACCGTTTACTACTATTACTTAAAGTGACAGTAACCTTGATGCTGGCAGGACCCCTTTAAGGACTGTTCACATAAAGTTTGAAATGTGCTCAGATAACACATACCTTTTGTGTTGAAACAAAGTATTTGCATTTTTGAGGTCACACAACCCATATATTTTTTTTATCTTTCACTGTCAGGGTTTACAGTGCATAGTCATGGACAACAATTGGGATCCTCAGAATCCTGTGTTGGCAGTCCACTTTGTCCCCGGAGAAGCGCTTAAAAATCGCCTCGACTTAATCGAAAACAGAAAGAAAAAGCTACAGAAGCATCACAGCATCGAGAAGGGGTGGAGTGTAGATCGTTTGGAAAACGAGACACACAAGAATTCCAAAGGACAAGACAACATGACAGGAACCGAAATTGCTGGATTTAACCGTGCCTTTCAACTGATAAAGGGCAAGGTTCTTTCGGGAGATGGAATGCTAACCAAGGATGTCATATTGGCAGTCCATAAGGAAGTGCTCAAAGACCAAACAAGTGATAGAGGGGTACTCCGTACTGAAGGGGTAAGTGTCGGTGAGAGAGACATGCCAGAGCCTGCAAGTGTTGGTGGGTTTCTTGATCAGTTGATCGCAGATTACAATTCAAAGAGTCGTACAGCGATCCACCCAGTGGTGCAAGCTGCGTTTCTCCACCAGAACCTGATCAACGTCCACCCATTCATTGATGGAAACGGCCGCACGGCACGGCTGTTTATGAATTGGGTTCTGATGCAACATTTCTACCCACCCATCTCCGTACGCCAAACAAAGGACCGTGACAACTATATCAGGGCTGTTTCACATGGCCAACAAACGCAAAACCTGGATCGAATCATTATAGTAGGGTCTCAAACCAAGGTTCTGTGACCATCCTCTGGCAAGGATGTTTTGATGATTGATTTGACCTCTATGGACCCTTTATAAAAGATTTAGCTCCCAGGTCCCTCGCAAAAATCCCAGGCTTTTTTGCTAGAAGCCGCTAGAGTTGGTGTCCCATTAACTTTACATTACAGGGAAAAAAAGCAAAGAAAATATCTGTTTTAAGTAACATATGAGGGGTCAAACTAGGGGTTTCTCATGATTCTGAATCCATTAGAAGCATCTGTTTTGCACAAAAAACATTCCTTGGGCTAAAAAACGGCCAACAAGACTATGGTTTAGTGATGAAAAGTGATGAGTCATCACTTTTCACACTTCCATGGGGGCCGTTTTAGCCCAATGAATGTTTTTTATGCAAAACAAATGTTTGCAATGGATTTAGAATCATGAAAACCCCCTAGTTTGACCCATCATATGTTACTTAAAGCAGATACATTTTTTGCTTTTTTTCCCTGTAATGTAAAATTAATGGGACACCAACTCTAGCGGCTTCTAGCAAAAAAGCCTGGGATTTTTGCGAGGGACCTGGGAGCTAAATCTTTTATAAAGGGTCCATAGAGGTCAAATCAATGATCAAAACATCCTTGCCAGAGGATGGTCACAGAACCTTGGTTTGAGACCCTACTATTAAGTTCCTTACCAGACGAACAGAGGAGACGGTGGAGGTTTTGGTTGAAAAAATGGAAGCTCCCCAAACCACCAGTTCGACTGATAAGCAGCAAACAAAAAACAAAAAACAAAAATGATAATGGGATCTTAGTACCAGTAAGACTCCCTAATCGGTTGGTCGCTTATCTCCACAATCTGTCGGTAGATAATGCCGGTCTTATATAAGGGTGTCACGGTTCGAGTCAAGGCAGTGTAGTAGGACCCAAGTGCAAGATGAGAGGCAGAGGCAGTACAGTTCAATTCAAGTATTTATTTTCACCAAACCAGAGGAGTAGTATGGCACTAAAACGGGGCCACAAGTTTTCATAACTTGTCAATTTTATTTTTTTGTAAAAACAAAAAATTAAGTGAAAAAAAAAGTTTTGAACCCGAAGAAATACGTTTTGAACCCGAAAAATAAAAAAATTGAACCTGAAAGTCTGAACTCGAAAAAAATAATACTTTTGAATACTTTGTATGTCTGTGTGTGTCTGTCTGTCTGTCTGTCTGTCTGTGTGTGTCTGTCTGTCTGTGTGCGTCTGTCTGTCTATCTGACTGTTGATTGTCTGATTGTCTTTTGTATTCTTGCCCTCAGCATATGAGGATTGGTGAAGTCACTGATGACCCGACCCCTGACCTGGGGACGTCAAAACAAGCCAGCCCAGGGACATCCCGCTTTGGACTTCACAGGATAATTGGCGGTCTCGGCAGGGTGTTCACCACCTATGCCCTGCACGAGGCTGCCAATTATCAAAGCAACCTGTCCCACAACACTGCGCCGGACTGGAACCGCCAGCTGATGGAGGTGTGGCACAGTTGACGTTTGTGCAACTGTACACAGACGGGCCACACCTCCATCAGTCGCCGTTTTTTAAACACCCGGTGACGGCGGTTGTGTGTGGCACGGGCCTCGTCCACAGTGAGGTGGGGAAGAGCCAGTATGCGCGCGCTCGAAAGTACACCGCCCATTTCTCGGACATGGCAGGGAAGATGGGGGTGCAGCTTTGCGCCAGGCTGGATTGGGGTGTGGCGCTTCTCGCGAGGTGACATCCCCTCCAGCCTAACCCCCACTTCCCTGCTGGATGTGGGGTGCCTGCAGCAACTGGTGGCGGAAGTACCCCTCATCCTCCCCATGAGGAACAACCGCCACGGCGAGGGGCTGAGCTGGCTGTGCAGGCTGCTTGGGGAGTATATGGCCGAACGGTTGGAGCAGCTGCTGCATTCCAACGGCCTATGGTATATTTGTCATTTCCCTCTGCAGGACGGCACTGTATTCGGTGCAGATACTCGCAAACTCACTCTGCAGAAACCTGGTGGTCTCAGTAAGGATAATCCTGGTGTTCCAGAAATATATGAAAAACTACAACTCTTTGGCACCTTGAAATGGTACGTACATACGCGCTGGAGGCGCTAAAGCCTCCAGCGCGGAGGCTTTAACGCCTCCTGGGAGGCTTTCCAGCTGGAGCTGGCCCTGGAAGAGCTCTTCCACGGGCAGCCGAGGGACCCGGACAATGTCGTGTGGAGCACATCCCTGGGCTGTTCCACCTCCCAGGCAAGGAGCTCTTCCAGGGTCAGCGGCTTCCTGGTGCTGGAAAATTGGAATGCAGCAGCTGCCGACGTCACCTCCCACCCCCCAATCACCTGGACCCCATCCCACCTTGTCAAGGACATGGTCCGGAGGTGCTTCCGGGTGGTTGATTTCATCGAAGCCCCGGACCATGTCCTTGGCAAGGAACTGGTCAGCGTGCTCCTCGGTGACGTCACGGGCGAACCGCGTAACTACTCCGAATGGCAGGACGCTGCCACAATCCCCCCTGACCTGGTGAACGCCTACACCTACCAGGCAGTCGTCGATCTGGTCATGGCCCACAGCCACCACTTCCGCCACGGGGCGGGTAATGTGTTTGCTCGTGCGCTGGAGCTCCTGGGACCCAGTAGGCGCGATCCCAAGCACCTGCTGCTAGTGTGGTTCCCAGGAATCAGCTTCTGGACGAAAGGTCGAAGGCAGGACGTTTCCTGGGAACGCACGTGGGTGGTGCACGACGCCCAAACCCGCCCCGTGGTGGACGTCACCAGGGTGGTCAACTGGCCTGACCGGATCCTTGATAACCTGGAGCGGAGGGGGGTTGTCGCAGCAAACAAGCTCACCCTCTACAGACAGCGGGGCATGCCTTGGGTCCAGGAGGCTCTGCGGCGGATCCCGGAGAAATGGATAAGCCACACCAGGGCCTCTGTCTCTATTTGTCATTTCCCTCTGCAGGACGGCACTGTATTCGGTGCAGATACTCGCCTTCTCGCTATGCAGAAACCTGGTGGTATCAGCAAGGATAATCCTGGTGTTCCAGAAATATGTCAAAAACTACAACTCTTTGGCACCTTGAAATGGTACGTACATGCTCTTTTCTAGTGTATAATTATTATAATATATTTTCCTAACCTACTGGACCTACCTGGAGCGGAGGGGGGTTGTTGCAGCAAACAAGCTCACCCTCTACAGACAGCGGGGCATGCCTTCGGTCCAGGAGGCTCTGCGGCGGATCCCGGAGAAATGGATAAGCCACACCAGGGCCTCTGTCCAGGATAAGCTACTCAATACCATGAGCCTGATTAGCGTTGTGGCTATGAAACAATTGGGGACATGGATTGAGTATAGGGAGGCCTACCAGCTGTCCATGCAGGGTATCTTGACCATCAAGCAGCTCCAAGAATACCACATCCTGGACCCTGGTCCAGGGTTAGGGTTATCCCATCAAGCCAGCTCTCAGGTATTTCAAGACACTTCCCTCTCCATCTGTGTGTGTGTGTGTGTGTGTGTGTGTGTGTGTGTGTGTGTGTGTGTGTGTGTGTGTGTGTGTGTGTGTGGGGCTGCCTGCCTGTCTTAGGTGTAGTGGGAGTTTATTCCAAGCTGTCGGTCCATAGAAGCAGAAAGCTGCTTCACCATATTTTTGTATGTCATATTAGGCACATCAAGCAGGTCTGCACTAGAAGACCTGAGGGGGCGAAGGAAGAAGAAGGAGACTAAGCCTCAGGAGCTTCCGGATTAAAAGATTACAAGCTGTCAGAAGATGATATGCTGGCAAATGTGGCAGCGGCATGCCTAGAGGAAGCCAGTAAGGCAGCCCTCCAGAGGGACAAGGATAGCAGTGGTCAACCTCGAGCAAGTGAACAGACACAATGCAGATTTGGCTGCCAGATTGAATGCTAGTGAAAACAATGTGGAGAACTTGAAAAAAGAAAACAATGCTCAGCTGTCCAGCGTCGAAATGAGGCTGAATGTAAGTGAGCGTCGAGTGGCGGAAGTGAACAGAAACTAGACCAGGTCACCTGGTTGTGCCAGACCCGCAATGAAAACTAGTATGGCACTGAACTAACACATGAACACACAGGATTTTATTTATAGTCTCAGCAGCTCGTCAGCCAACTCAACTCAGCTGGTCCCGTACAGGTGACAGCACTCAAGGCAATCAGCCGAGCAAGGGAAGGGAGGGGCAGATGAGCACTGAGGAAAAGAGGGACCGACAGACAGACCGACCGACCGACAAAGCCTTATGTAGGCCGACCCCCTGGGTCTGGCAACAATGAAGCCCACCTTGCTCAGCTGTCCTCCGGGCTGAATGAAAGTGACCACCAGATTCGGGGTCAGGCAGAAGGACTATTTGAGTTCCATCCACGCGGTAGAGGAGACACGGATTCCAGTTTGTTGTGTGCGAAGTTTGTTTTATTTTTGCAGTTTAACATTTGTTACAGAAAGTGCCTGTTTGGCCAGGGTTTGATTTGTCATTTTAGAGGATTGTGAGCAGTGTTATGTCAAAAAATGTGAGCAGTTTGGGACAAAGTTTTATCTACACAAGAAAGTTATTGAGTCAAAGTTCCTAAAAGTAAAAGAGAAAAGGAGAGGAATTAGTTTTTTTCTTTTAGTTTAGTTTTGTTTTAGCGTTTCCCCCTTCTGTCCCCCCCACGTACGTACACATGAACTACCCGTGGCGAACTTTTGTCAACCGTAGGGGCAGTAGTGAGGAGAAATGTTTCGTCTTTTTTCTAGTCTCCATTTCGTATGTGGAAGTGACCTCATGCATTGCCGTGCGCATAAAAAAAAAAGGAAAAAAGAAAAGAAAAAAGAAAGAAATCACAAAGTAACCAACACGCTGAACAGTGAACAGGCCAGGACGCAGACCTGTTGCCAGCCTAATCAGCGCTCTCTGCTAGCTCTCTCGAATGTGCCTCTCTCCACTCCCGCGCACACGATTTTTGGGGTGTTTTTAGTCGGTTTGGGTGGCTCATTAACTGTCGGCGGCGCCCCCTTGAGATAGCGCTCTAGGCGGTAGCTTGCAACGGCACTTCGTGTCCACGCTCATCCATTCTCCAGTCCTTTTTATATTATATCCAGACGGCACAGTGTCAGTGACTAGCGCCGATGGGAGAGTGTTTTCTGCAGGTCGTTCAATCCGAGTGTATCTGTCAACAATGAATGTAGGCGCTATGTAGCATTTGCTCATTGGGAAGATGCATTTGGGTGCCATCTAGTGGATACAGTATGTACATAGGATTTATTGAACCTAATGTAACACAGAGACCATACTGTACTATGCATGTCGACGCAATTACCGTACGTACTGTCTCACCCCCAAACGTACACAAAATCAACCATACGTAACTATAAATGGCCCTTAACTGAAGCACTTTGACCACAGGCTGGGAAAATTGCAGGTTCGCAGGAAATGGAGCGCGAGGAACCACCTCAAGCAGGTGATTGGTGATCTCAACAAACAAAAGCTGGAGGACCTGAAGAAGGAGGAGGCCAAGAAGAAGAAGGACCATAGAGGTAATATATAAATAGAGGACGGACAGTTGCTGTGACGGCTTAGGGCCTTATTGTATTATTATTATTATTATGATATGGGGAATTATTACTGCCCACTAATATTACCCGTGCCATTTGTATTTCTCTGGTGCAGTTGGCGGCGGAGGGGAGGATGAGACAGCAGACGTGCAGAACGTACGGTCCGGTTGGCTAGAAGACGTGGACGAGGAGTGACGACAGCGGAAGGGGAGAGCGGACACTCCCCTCCCACCAGCTACACAAGCCGGCGTTCACAGTCCTTCGTCGAGCTAGCTAAAGAGGAGTATTTGATTTGAGTAAATTTACCCCCATTGATTCTGGATGGTCACCATCCGAAATGAATGGGGGTAGATTTATTGTTATCACATTTATGTCTTAAGAATGTGACAAAAACTAAAAATATTATTGAACTCTACTCTCCATGGCGTGACTAATCAATAGAAAAAAAGTCATTTTGGGGTTGAACTACTCCTTAACCCCACTAGTTTCCCCGCTGGTCCCCCCTTTTGTCGAGCTAGCTAATCCCACTAGTTTCCCTGCTGGTCCCCCCTTTTGTCGAGCTAGCTAACCCCACTAGTTTCCCTGCTGGTCCCCCCTTTTTTTTATTTTGGTGTTTATGTTGTGTTTTGTTTTCCTTTGCACCCATCGGAAAGGTAGCGTTTGTGGTTAAGTTGTTGTATTTTCGTTTCCTTATTTCTGTAACTTATTGTTTTCGTTTCGTGGTGCTTGTTTTTGCTTAACCCATTTAGACCTAACCTATAGAATAGGGCTAAATCAGAAATTAGCCTACAAAACAAATATGTTGCTACATACTGTACATGTACTGTAAGCCCCTCCCAAACAGCAAAATGTGTTCCCGGCCTTCAACCACCATTTACATCAGAATTGGATGGAATAGTGCATGTTTCTTTAAAGAGATATTTCTCTTTCAAAATAAACTTTTGGTCATTTTATTGTCTAATCGGGCTTTTATGAACACCCTGGACAGTTTTTAATTTAGAATTTTGATACCCATACACACCCATTGTAACTTTAAACTCCATTTTAACCATGATAGATTCATTAAAAACACACATTATTTTTTTCTGGTGATTCTTAACTCTCCCCATGCTTTGAACGTTAACGTTCGCCCCATTTTTTACAGAGCCTCGATGCCAATACGGCGCTCGTCCGGTTAGTTCGTCTGATGACTGTAAGCTGATGAGGGGTCGCGCGGCCGTGTACTGTAAACACATTTTCCGCTGTGATGGTGTAAAAAATCCATTATGCGTTAACATCAACGGAGACCATTTCACTTCCTTGTTGTTTTCCTCTGGCTGTGAGGCTCTGTGGCCAGTGACTGGTCTGAATGTACGGCAACACATAACAGGCAAATTCACATTCATTCTTGCATGACGCCGCCCTCTGCTGCCTGGCAGACCAAAGTGCACTATTGCACAAACATCAACGGAGACCATTTCACTTCCTTGTTGTTTTCCTCTGGCTGTGAGGCTCTGTGGCCAGTGACTGGTCTGAATGTACGGCAACACATAACAGGCAAATTCACATTCATTCTCGCATGACGCCGCCCTCTGCTGCCTGGCAGACCAAAGTGCACTATTGCACAATCAAAAAAAAATAAAAAAGAATAAGAAAAAAGAAATGTCTATCTATCTACTATAACGTCGCAAAGGTAAGCTGCTTTTTGATGGCACCGGACTCAATAAATAAATAATCTGGCAGTAGGAGAGTTAAGACCCTCCTAAAATGTGAGCAGGCCGTGTTTTTACGAACATTTTTCATTTATTTTTAATACTTTTTTATTGTATTACATTTTTCGATTTTCCCAAAGAATTATTATAAATAAATGAAAAAAAAAGAAGAAAAAGAAAAACACGGCCAGCTCACGTATTAGGAGGGTATTATGACTCTCCAGAAAAAATAAAGGGTGTTTTAATGAATCTATCATGGTTAAAATGGAGTTTTAAGTTGCAATGGGTGTGTATGGTAGAAGCCCTGGAGGAGGAGGGCCTGGTAACATTTACATCAAACATCTAAATACTGAATCAAGCAAATTAAACTATGTCCAGGGTTTCATAAAAGCCTGATTAGACGATAAAATGACCAAAAGGCTTTCTTTTTTTGTTTGTTTGTTTGTTTTTTAAGAGTCAATTCGCAAAATTTTGTTTGCGTTTTTTATTTATATTTCATGTGTTTGAATAATTTTATTGTGTTGACGCCATCGAGGCCTGTAAGGAAACTGTTTGCTGCTAATAAATGTATCATTCCAAATGACTCTTTCATCTCACTAAGATCAATAATACATTCTTCCTCTCCATAGAACAGTCTACAAAAAATAGAGAATGTAGAAGAATTGTTATTTTGATTAACGTTGTTGCCCTTTTATTTCTCCTATGGTACCACATCAATACAGCATGGAATTTGGGACAAAATCTTAACCAACAACGTAAAGACTTCGTAGTCCTTTACGATATGTCCAAACATGAAAGGTTTGTTCAAATTGTCAGGGGATTTTGAAAACTATATTTTTGTAAACTTAAGAGTATAACAAATCAGAAAATCGATGATTCCATTTGCAAAATCTGTAGGGGAATTTTTGACAGCTTCTGAAAGTTTGTGTCTCATTCACTTACTATACACTATACTATATCTATACACTCTACTATAAAGGAAAAAAAATATCCCCAAAGAATCTGCTTTAAGTAGCATGTTATGGGTCAAATTATTCTGAATCCAATGCAAGCATTTGTTTTGCAAATCATTCCTTGGGCTAAAAACGTTGCGGGCCCAAACTATGGTTTACTGATGAATCATCACTTTTCAGTTTCGTTTCAAAACAAATGCTTGCAATGGATTCATGCTACTGATAAGCAGATTTTTGGGGGCTATTTTTTTCCTTTATAGTAAAGTGTATAGTAAATGAATCCAGTTGGAAGATGGCAGCTCTGGTGGTACTTTGCCTTGTTCCTTCTATGTGTTTCCTCTATGCCACTACCCTCATCTAATCTGACTGGATTAAGAACAATTGGGAGTTCATTAATGGCATGAAAAAGAGGAAGACTGGTGGCAATCATGGCATAGCCATTATCTTTAGATGTGTAACGTGTTGGTGGTGATTTAAGATTTTCCTTTGTCTCCTTTTGACAGAGGCAACATTTGCACCAGTCAGGTTGCCACGCAGATGGCATTGGATCGACATTGGCATTGGCCATCATTGAACAGTACACGCACGCACGCACACAGATTTGTCTCAAGGGTGCATAAAGTTATCTAGAATTTCAATGAACTCTGGTTCCTTAAGCAATAATCTGTTTTGATAATTGTCATTTTGGGCCTGCTGGCCTTCTTCAGAATGAAGGTATCGTGTACAGGGACTATTGTGTAATGTTAGATGTTAGGCTGTGGCAGGCAGAGAAGGTGATCTGAAAATAAATCTAAGGCTCCTCAAACAAGCAGGCACACTGACAGAGACAGCATTCAGGTTGGTTTGTGGAATGAAACTGGGCAGGTGGCAACAGAGGGGTTTATATAGACAGGGACTAGAAGCAGGTGAACTCAAAGTACAATCAACACTGGGATTGGCTGGGCCAAACAGGACACAGGTGACAGGGGTTAACAATAATTAGAGTGGAGAGACAAGACAGCTACAAGGGCAGACAGGAAGCAGAACAACTCTACTACAAAATAAGACACATTCCACTGCCAATTCCTCTGTCACATCCCCTGTTTCCATCATAGATCCAATTCCCATTTTAATTACTCTGCACTCCAGAAAAACACACTCCCACCAGCAATATGGTGTGGTTCCCCGAAACCTTAGTGAATAGAACATATTCACACCGTGGCCATCTTGGATCACATGACTTCCTGGAGTAGCAGCCTGCATTACAAACCATTGAGAACAATGGAGCGATGGTCCCAAAATATGAGTTCTATTCAACCAATTTCTTTTTACCAAATTGACAAATGGGCAGATGACAACATCAACATCCCCAAAATGATTAAATAGAAGGGAATATCCACAATATGCATGGTAGTTAGGTTGCAGTGTTACACTGTACAAAGACTAGCCTGAAAAACATCATTTGGTTTCCTGTTGTCCTTGCATTAAAGTGTCAGTAGTTGGCGTTCTAGGCTCTGGGCTCTGAATGTACCTGGGTTGCCACGTCTGCTTATAATAATCAATTTGTGTCTCTAAAAAAATAGTATAGTTGCTTATTGAGCTTACTTTCTAATATTTTTTAAATAGGCCTGGGGCCAATTCTGATATCTTCACAATTTGGTACCACCCAAGGTGACCGTACATTTTTTTCATTTTTGACTTCCTACATGTCTCTAGTTTACATTTTGGTATGATAACCCTTTCTGAGACCCAGCTTAATTGATGTTATCAGCCGTCGGTCTCCCATCGACTTTCTATACAGGAGGAAAATACCCAGATTATTATTTTTTTCTGGGTATTTAAGTAGGATGTGAGAGGTCTAACTAGGGGGTTGTCATGATGCTGAATCCATTGCAAGCATTGGTTTTACACAGAACACATTCCTTGGGCTACAAATGGCCCCAGAAAACACCCACAAAACTGATGAAACTGATGAAAAGTGATGATGACTCATCACTTTTCATCACTGTGGTCCTGATGGCACCATTGGTCCGAGACCTTCAGCTCTCACTGGATCGGTTCGCAGCCGAGTGTACAGCGGCCGGAATGAGGATCAGCATCTCTAAGTCTGAGGCCATGGTTCTCAGCAGGAAACCCATGGAAGTAGTTTAAAGGGGTATTTCACTTTCAAAAAAACCTTTGGTAATTTTATCGTCTAATCAGGCTTTTATGAACATCCTGAATATTTTTTAATTTGCTTGATTCAATATTTAGATATTTGATGTAAATGTTACCAGGCCCTACAGGCCCAGGGCCTCTCCCCATACACACCCATTGTAACTTCAAACTTCATTTTAACCATGATAGATTCATTAAAAACACCCAGTATCTTTTCTGGTGACTCATACTACCCTCCTAATACGTGAGCAGGCCGTGTTTCATCCATAACATTTTTCATTTATTTTGAATAATTATTTCATTTTTTTCCATTTTCCCAAATAATTATTAAAAATAAATGAAAAAAGTTATGGCCTGCTCATGTATTAGGAGGGTAATATGAGTCACCAGAAAAAATAATGGGTGTTTTTAATGAATCTATCATGGTTAAAATGGAGTTTGAAGTTACAATGGGTGTGTATGTGGAGAGAAGCCCTTCCACTGTAAGCTCTTGAAAGTGGAATATCCCTTTAAGTATCTCGGGGTCTTGTTCACGAATGAGAGAGGGGGGAAGACGGAGAAGGAGATCAGCCAGAGAATCGGAGCAGCAGGAGCGGTTTTGCAGTCGCTAAATCGCACTGTGGTGAAGAAAAAAGAGTTGAGCCGGAAGGCAAAGCTACCGAGCAATATTCGTTCCTACTCTCACCTATAGTCATGAAGTGTGGGTCATGATCGAAAGTATAAGGTCGCAGGTGCAAGCGGCCGAAATGGGTTTCCTCAGACGGGTGGCCGGTATCTCCCTTAGAGATAGGGTGAGAAGTTCAGTCACCCGAGAGAGACTTGGAGTAGAACCGCTGCTCCTACACTTGGAAAGGAGTCAGCTTAGGTGGTTCGGGCATCTAGTACGGATGCCTCCCGAGCGCCTTCCTAGGAAGGTCCTCGATGCACGTCCCAATGGGAGGAGACCCCGTGGCAGACCAAAGACCAGATGGAGGGATTATATCTTCAAACTGGCTTGGGAACGCCTCTGTATACTCCCTGAGGGAGTGGAGGAAGTTGCTCAGGATAAGGAAATCTAGAGGTCTCAGTTGGAACTGTTACCCCCGCGACCGATTCCGGATAAGCGGTTGAAGATGGATGGATGGATGGGACCTTATTCACACCGCGGCCATCTTGGATCACATGACTTCCTGCGATAGCTGCCTGGCATTACAAACCATTGTGAACAATGGAGCGATGGTCCCAAAATATGAGTTCTATTCAACCGATGTCTTTTTACCAAATAGACAAATGGGCAGATGACAACATCAACATCCCCAAAATGATTAAATAGAAGGGCTACAGTAGATTGATTACATCCATGGTAACGATATTCAAGTTAAGTTAGTTTGCAACCTTACTGTGTACAAAGACTTGCTATCTGTGCAGTGCTTGCTCCACCATCATATTAACTGTTGTTAGGTTGTTCCTGATTAATATGCAAAATAATATTAACTATATGATGGCAGAGCAAGCACTAGTCTGCACAGATACGGTAGCACGTCTCTGTACAGAGTAACACTGCAACCTAACTACCATGAATATTGTGGATGTACCCTTCTATTGAATCATTTTGGGGATGTTGATGTTGACATCTGCCCATTTGTTGATTTGGTAAAAAGAAATTGGTTGAATAGAATTTTTATTTTGGGACCATCGCTCTATTGTTCACAATGGTTTGTAATGCAAGCTGCTATCCCTGCTATCCCAGGAAGTGATCCAAGATGGCCACGGCGTGAATGAGGTCTATAACGCCAAACTTGCACTGCTGAATGTCAGGTCACTCAATAATAAACAATTCATTTGCAATGACTACATTACCTCCAATAATATAGATATCCTTTTGCTCACAGAGACCTGGCTAAACAACGATTTTAGCTTACTAAATGCAGCCTCTCCACCCACCCACACCTTCAGAAATCCAGGCTCTCCAGTCGTGGAGGTCGTGTGGCCATTATTTATAATTCCATTTTCACCTGTACCCCTCTCTCATTCGGAGATTTTAGTTCATTTGAGCACCTGGCACACTTGTTTGAACATCACCTCTGCAATGCATTTCTGGCTTTTCTGCTAGGAATGTTGTCGACCTCCTTCTCGAGCTGTGTGCATGCTAAACATGGACAGACAAAAAGTAATATGGCTCGTGCGAAACCTTTTGGTTTAGGACAGATTGAAGGACCTTCAAGAAAAGAAGTTGGCCAATGTTGGAGCGTGAGGATGATTTTAATGCGCTTTGGGCTGTGTAGCAACTCATAATGTAATAACGGCTCATAATGTAATAAGGGCTCATAATGTAATAAGAAAAATGTAATAAAAACTCATAATGTAATAATCAGCTCATAATGTAATAAAAAAACGAGCGCATAACGTAATAATGGATTTTTCAATAATGTAATAATGTAATAATGTGTTACATTAAGAACTTCCACATAGGAGGCTCATAATGTAATAAAACTTCATAATGTAATAACGTATTTTTATTACATTATGAGCTGATTATTACATTATAAGCTTTTATTACATTTTAATTATTACATTATGCGCTTGTTTTTTTTATTACATTATGAGCTGATTATTACATTCTGAGTTTTTATTACATATTTTTATTACATTATAAGCCCCTATTACATTATGAGTTGCTACACACCCTGCCAACTTTGTTGATGAAGAATGGAGCAACTATCTGCTAAACATGCAGCAAATGAATATATATGGGGATCATTTAACTGTACAAAGAGCATCCACAATGTTCAACATACAGTTCGTGATTGTATCGACATTGGGTGTTGATGCAACATCGATAATATCCCCATGTGGTCAGTATGATGACAGTCTGCCATTGCTAGTTCTGGACCACTTTGCCGAACAGGCATTGACACTAAGGCTTGCCCACCTGCCCCCGGTAAATAAAACTTTGGGGCAGGTGAAGTTTGCTTTCAGGTTGCCCGTCCGGGCAAGTGCTCATTTGAGAGGGGACACGACCGTCTATAAACACGACACGAGATATCTGTGTAAACACCTGAACGTGGCCATAAAAAAATATATAAAATGACAAAGTGTGAAACCATAGCAATCATAACTACCTAGGTATTTGGATTTGGAGGTATTGAGGTATGATTAAAAATTGTTATCGAGTTAAATTGAGTGGTAGTAAGACACCTGAGGGTGGAATGCGACCTCAGGGTGACATGCAACCTCGCCCTAAAGGGCGAGGTCGCGCCAATTCTTGACCATCTGGCCAACCACAGCGTTTCTCTGAGGATTCTAGTTGTTGTCATTCAGGGGGGAGTTTGTTCATGTTTTTGTGAGGGTATCAACCCTAGGAGACACGGGGAGAACATGCAAACTCCACACAGAAAGGCCCTATCGCTCACACCCTTGGTTGGGTTGGCGATAGGGCCTTTCTGTGTGGAGTTTGCCTAAACATGGAGATGTGGTACAGAAGGACTCATATATGGGCATAAAAAGTATGCCATGTGACATCACTTCCTGTACAGACAGTCAGACAGACAGACAGACAGACAGCCATTGACTCCGACCTAACAATGGCTACTGTCTATGACGGTAGTTCCATATGACATATTGGACTAGACTATCTCCATATATAGTGTTATCCACATCTCCATGTTAGGACTCATATATGGGCATAAAAAGTATGCCATGTGACATCACTTCCTGTACAGACAGTCAGACAGACAGCCATTGACTCCGACCTAACAATGGCTACTGTCTATGACGGTAGTCCCATATGACATATTGGACTAGACTATCTCCATATATAGTGTTATCCACATCTCCATGTTTAAGCCAAACAGATTCGCTCCATTTCTCCATGTATAGGTCCAAATGCCCAACGGTGAGCTTGACAACGAAACGTTCTTAACACAGCCGCCCCCATATTTACTTTAGAAAATATGTTAAATTCTAAGTACGTTTCGAGTACCGGTTTGATACATCGACTTAAAGTTGGATCCAGGCCTAATAACTTTATCTGGCCGCCCGTTGCCACCTCCTTGTTACATTTTCTTTTCTCCAGGTGGATGGACATTCTTTCATGGACATCCTTTTATAGGTGATCTAAGTCCAGCCGCCCGTATCAGATCGGAGGAGGATACCGCACATTGTACCTCATCCACCCTTTCTTCTCTCTCCTTTTGGTATCTTTATCATCCTCCTTCTTTTTTTTCTTTTTTATTCTTCTCTTTTTTTGTCTTTCTTAGTCTTGTGTATCCTTCTATTTTTTTTTGTCTTTCTTAGTCTTGTTTAGCCGCCCCGTACAGGAAGAGATGGGGACTTGAGGTTGCAAGTCAGGACTTGAACCTGTGACGCTGCAAAAGCTGGATTATCAGCCTAGATGTTTGGAACACTACCCTGTGTTCCAGATGGACTGGACTATCTCCATATATAGTGTTATCCACATTTTGTGTAGCCGCCCTGTACAGGAAGTGATGTCACAACTCGCTGACATCACACTGACATCACAGAGGATACGGAAGGAAGGACACTCAAGCGACACAGTTCTTCAGAGTATATGCGACCTTCGGTCGCAATTAAAATCTTACCTATCATTTCATAATGGACGAGTGTTGCGCAAGTGTACATGACCTTTGGGCAAGTAGAACATGACCTGTACTTGCCCGACGGGCAAGTGACTATTAGACCTTAGTGTCAACCCCTGCCGAAGGTCATGGGGACCATTATGTAAGCCTTGATGGACCAGTCACACACTTGATTCAAAGAGCGCACCACTTCGATCTGTCCAGACTTAGGGCCAGAGTGAGGTACCGGGTCAGGGCCAGAGTGAGGGCCTTACGGCGAGAGTGAGGGCCAGATTTAGGGCCAGACTCAAGAGTGAGGGACCGAGTCAGGACAGAGTGAGGTACCGAGTCAGGGCCAGAGTGAAGGCTAGACTTAGGGCCAAAGTGAGGGACAGATCGAAGTGGTGCGCCATCCTCTGCTTCGTGGACTCTTTGAATCAAGTGTGTGACTGGTCCATCAAGGCTTACATAATGATCCCATGACCTTCGGCAAAGTGGCCCGGAACTAGCAATGGCAGACTGTCATACTGACCACATGGGGATATTATCGATGTTGCATCAACACCCAATGTCGATACAATCACGAACTGTATGTTGAACATTGTGGATGCTCTTTGTACAGCTAAATGATCCCCATGTATTCATTTGCTGCATGTTTAGCATATAGTTACTCCATTCTTCATCAACAAAGTTGGCAAGGTGTGTAGCAACTCATAATGTAATGAGGGCTCATAATGTAATAAAAACATGTAATAAAAACTCATAATGTAATAATCAGCTCATAATGTAATAAAAACAAGCGCATAATGTAATAATTAAAATGTAATAAAAGCGCATAATGTAATAATCAGCTCATAATGTAATAAAAAATACATTATTACATTATGAAGTTTTATTACATTATGAGCCTCCTATGTGGAGGTTCTTAATGTAACACATTATTACAAAATTACATTATTGAAAAATCCATTATTACGTTATGCGCTCGTTTTTTTATTACATTATGAGCTGATTATTACATTATGAGTTTTTATTACATTTTTCTTATTACATTATGAGCCGTTATTACATTATGAGCCGTTATTACATTATGAGTTGCTACAGGCTGCAACAGTTCTGGAAGGTACTGCGACAATGGCGGATTTCGATGCAGCCTATGCAGCGTTGGACCTTGCCTATCGTGAATATTTTGCCCTCCAAGCCGATGAGGTAAGATATACATTTTGACATCTTCTATTTTGATGATATATACTGTATATCTGCCCGCTGATAATAAAATCAGCGGGCTGAATGGCTTTTGTTTATCACTATTCAAGCCGTCTGTCGGCTAAGATGCTAGGCTTGCTAAGATGCTAGGCTAGCGTGGGATTGAGAATTGGTTAGACCTCCCGCTGGGCCGACCAGGTTAACATGCGTCTGCAGGTTAGCATTTCACCAGGTTAGCATTTCACCAACGCTAGTTTTACTGAGTTTAACGTTTGCGGCTAATATTTCATTTCATTCCTACAGTGTATGATTCCAACCAACAGTACATAAGCAACATTACATTAGTTATATTATTATTAGTAGTAGTTCTAAATATATTTTTGGTAAATTGCCCACCATTACAAGTGTGTGTGTGTGTGTGTGTGTGTGTGTGTGTGTGTGTGTGTGTGTGTGTGTGTGTGTGTGTGTGTGTGTGGTTATGCTTTTGCAGGAAGTGCTTCTCACGGCACGGGGAAAGGATCATAGGATCACAGTGAAAGACACACAACCCAATGACCTAAGCTACATGGACATCAGGGATCTGACAGAGAAATTCTGTAAAGAAAGGTTTTGGTATGTCGTATGTCTTTAGAATGCTTTAGTCTTCATGGTGAATAAATTAAGGGTAGGGTTAGGGTTAGGAATTTGGTATTGGTATTTGGTAATGGAATACGTTCTTGGTGGATGGAGCATCAAGTCCAACAAGCCCGAGCTGTACAAACTGTACTTAGATCATGCTAAAGGGGATGTCGAAATGGATTGGAGGGCGAAATACAGCGCTGCAGGTCAGTACATACACACAAACACACAAACACACACACTGTCCACTTCATTTCTACAGTGTATGATTCCAAAATACAGTACATAAGTAACATTAAATCATCTCTGTTATTATTAATAGTAGTTCTAAATATATTGTTGGTAAATTGTACACCATTTGCATGTATTGTTTGCAATACCCGTGTGTGTGTGTGTGTGTGTGTGTGTGTGTGTGTGTGTGTGTGTGTGTGTGTGTGTGTGTGTGTGTGTGTAGTTGTGGTTTTGCAGGAGAGACTTCAAGTCGTGACTATATCATGAGTAACGTCAATTATCTTTACTCAAACTTTGACGAGGTGTACCCCGAGGTTCAACAAACAAAAGACGAGGAGTCCGCGGATGAGATGGCCAACTCGATCCTAACCTTTATGGGAAGGTAAGTGGGCCTTAGACTAGCAGATAATCGCACAATCGGTCTGTGACTGGCAGTGTTGTTTTTGTATGGCATTTTAGATTTAGTCTTAGTCTTTTTGACGAAATGCTTATTAGTTTTAGTCAGATTTTAGTCGTTCATATCCTTGATAGTTTTAGTCTAGTTTTAGTCAACTAGAACTCAAAAGGTTTTAGTCGACGAACCCACACAAAGGTTTAGTCAAAAATGTGTCTTTAAATAAATAAATAAATGATTAGACATTGGAAATAATCAAAGTTGACAGGCGCATGAAGCAATTCATGAAGCAATAGATGTACCGGTATATAGGCTAATAACAAGTGTATATTACACCTGCCCCATCCTATTTATATGCACAGTTCACACCGGAGGCAATTGTAATATAATATAAGAAAACAGTATGCATGTCATTTTTGGTATGGTATCACTAAATTGTCCACTTGCACTTTCA
Source organism: Nannobrachium achirus (assembly GCF_963921795.1). Classification (NCBI taxonomy): domain Eukaryota; kingdom Metazoa; phylum Chordata; class Actinopteri; order Myctophiformes; family Myctophidae; genus Nannobrachium; species Nannobrachium achirus. The sequence goes on along the minus strand of NC_137811.1, from coordinate 74,971,318 downwards.
CACTACAGAGTACACACACACACACACACACACACACACAGTACTGTTGAGTTCCAAGGATTTTCAGAATCTATTAATTGATGTTGACGGCGCTGCTGCATGAGGTAGTAAGTCTTTCCTCAATCAGATGATTAGCTTTCATTTTCCAATATGAAGTTAAAGGTGATACACCATGCATTTAAAAAGTATTTATGTCATATTGTTTGTCCCAAAAACGTTTTTCAAAAGGTTTGAGGCTAAATTACCACTCCTGAATAGAGAGCCTCTCTTATTTTTGAATGGCTCTCAGAGCATTTCAGCTGCAGTACCACCTTTGGCCTGAACTGCGCCTAACTATGCTCAGAATTGCGTCCGCGCAGCAGCTGTGTTTTCTGTCAGTCGGTCCCCCGCTGTTGCTGTTGCAGTCTTCCAGACCAGTAGTGATCCAGAAAATAACAAACATTTTTGGGGCTCAAAGAGTCGATTGAGCCCCGATCGTTGTCCGAGCCAATCGGCTGGGCTCCGAATGGATCTGTGAGACCTCACACTAGATGAAATGTATGCCCGATAGCCGTTTCAGTCGGAGGCTGCCAGATTGTCGCGAGGGTAATTAAATGCCACGATTGTCGGCTAGTGTGAGGCCAGCTTTGGTCACAGTATGACATTTTATTTTGAACAGGATTCAAATAGCAGGATTCAAATAGTAGAGCTACTATTGATGCTTTTGTGTGAGGCTGTAGTATGATCCCGTTAATGTTAATCTATGAAAACAAAAAGTGTAGATATGGCGTGTCTGCCCAACAACAGCAAAATAAAGTACTGTGTGTGTGTGTGTGTGTGTGTGTGTGTGTGTGTGTGTGTGTGTGTGTGTAGCCACCACGAGTTTTGGAAGCCGCAAGATGGAGAATACAGACCTCTCTTTGTCCTTTGTGGGGACGCAAGTGTTCAGTTCCAACTTCATTACGTGAAAGGTGGAAACCCCTGGAAAGTCCCCTACAGGACCCCCTACAGGAAGAAAGATGTGCATTCCTATGCCAGCATAGGTAAGTCAATCTGATTTCTACATTGCATTACTTAACGATATGAATGATAATGGGCTGATTATGCTCATATTTTTTGAACCCTTACCTACGTAAACTATAGTTTTCTTTATTCTTTGATTAGTGGTTCTCAATCGTTTTGATTTCAAAGACCCCATTACTCTTGAATGTATCTGAAAATGGTGTGGGTACATCTCTAACTACTGTTCCTAACCCTCCAAGATGGCCCAGGGAAAAGGCTTGGTCCTTGGAAGCATCGTCGCTGCCATCCAGGCAGCCCAGGACCAGGGGCAAGACAGCGGCCCCCCAGTGGATCTCTTTATGCTTCCACACCAAGGAGACGTCACAAAGGAACGACGATGAGGTGGTATGTATAGTTTTTATTGTGAGTTTGCCTCAGATTAACTCTTACAGCCAAAGTTAGGCTAATCGTCTTGTCTGTTCCCCACCGGCAAAATCACTTTTTCCATCCACTGTGTGTTAACCCTATAGAACCTGACCCATGAAGGACTAGTCAGAAAATTATTTTTTTTTTAATTTGAACACTTTATTAGGCCCCAAAACAAAATCCCAGGTCACCCAAAGACATGCTGAGGTGGGGGATGATTTGCAATTTGCAATTCGGCACTTACCTGAAACGACTGCAGGAGAGATTGAGCTTGAGCTTGAGGAGTTGATTAAAGAACCGGGGGTGACTGAGATGGCGCACCTTGTGGAGGAATTGCAGTGGCAGCTTCAGATGTTCGATTCCCAGGTGCAGGAGATGCAGCGCCGTATGCAGAAGTTGATGGAAGAGTCTTTGGAAGATGTGGAGGGGAGGGACGATGTGTTCAAGTTGAAGCTGGGTTTGAAGCACATGGAGTTGTTGGCGGTAGTGGAGAGGAAGGTGGAGAAGATGAAGACTCATATGGGGCTGTTGGGGGGAAAAGGAGGGGCAGGCAACCAAGGGTAAGCCTGTCAGATTCCCTCTACAATCCAATTCGAATTTCATTCATTCATTATAGTTAATTTTCAAAAATAGTCGAAGATCTTCTATAATATATTATCAATATATATCTAGTGTGTACCAACTGCCAGAACAGTTGGCAATGTCAGCCATCATCGCAGGAGTGGATCTGATCGATGAAACGCCCTGTTTCTTTAAAATTGAGGTGGATAATGTTAACCCGGCAACACCACTCTACAATGTGACAAACAACGGGGACAAGACCTACATCTGCCAGGGTCAGTACACACGCACATGCGCGCGCAATAGTGTGGGCCAAAATTTCCAAAAGGGGGCGTCAACCTTTTCGCACGGCAGCGGCCGCCATTTTCCGTGGCAAAAACTAACAGTACAGACCAGAGACTGTGTAAACAGTGACTCTTCCGTTCACATTTTATACACATTTACTTTACAACAATGGTGCACATTTGCTCCGTTCTCAAGTGCAGTAGCAGAGGTGGACCTCCGGTGAATGGGGAGGACAACGTTCGTTTTTTTTGCTTTCCAGCATGGAAGAGAAAGTATGGAGCTCAAATGGACGAGTTGAGCAAGAGACGTCCAATGGCTTGGGTCTCAGCCGTACGACGCAAAGGATTTACGTTCCAAAACATACCTTTTTTGTGGAAATAAGCTTGTCTTTGTAAGGTATTGGTAGTCCAAGCATGGCTCTCTCCATCTTGTTCGCCGTTCTTGTGAAGTGTTTACAACTGCGGGTATTTAAATTCCATTCAAAACGCGCGCATTCCAAGCATTCCAATGGGCGTCACGTTGGGATGACACGTTATTGCCACAGACAATGGCCGCGCTCGTACGGGGGGGGGCGTGGCCTAGGCGTGGCTCGCTCTTGATGACGTAGCCGTTGGCCCGCACTATAGTGGTAGATTTATTGAAATCAAGTTATTGTCTTGTCTTGCGAGAAAAAAAAAAACTAAAATATTACTGAACTCAAGTCTCCAACAAAATGCATAATAAAAAGAATAGAAATGAAATCAATCAAAAAAAGAAATCATAATAATATTTTTTATTATTTTTTTTATCCCCCCCCAAATATATATATATATAGGCTGTACAGAGCATGCGAGCGGAGCGGGCTATTTTTTATTGAGAGAGTGAGTTTTAAGCTTGGAGCAGGAGGACCGCCTGCCGCTCCATGCCGCTCTGCTCTGGGCCGCATACCGCATGTTGAGGCCGTAAGCGTATGCTGGTTGAGTTGCTCGGGCAGTCACTGCTCTGCTCCAGCAGGAGCCACGACTCCTACTGCAAGATTCATTCAACTTTCTCCATGATGGAAAGTGGTAAACTTTTAAAAACAACAGTCATGGATAATCCAATGCCAACATGTCTGCAGTCTCGCCCTGTTTTCCGGGGGCGGCGAGTGTTTACCTACAGTACGTAACCTATAGTTGTCTCATTAGAAGGACCCCATTACTCTTGAGTGTATCTGAAAATGCTGTGGGTACATCTCTAACCCATGTTCTCTAACACTCTAAGGAGGAGCAGGTCATACAGGTGCTTCAACGCGCCCTCCTGATGGCCTGCAAAACTGATGAGGAGCGTAGCGGCCTACCATTAGAGATACCTCACATCAGTCTATGCCAATCCCAAACTTTTGAAATGCTTATTTGATGATGCATGACATTTTATTAACATTATTATTTGACTAACTTTAAGCTGCACTTTAACCATTATTAATGTTGTTTTAACAGCTCACCAGAAGGCTTGCATATATGGAGTTTACCTCTGGGTTAAGCAGGAGAAGCACTACATGAACTCCCAGTATGAACAACAAGAAATACCAACAGCTACAGTTCATCATGGCCCATCATCTCCCATTCTGTGGGTTCATGTACTGCTTTTCCTGGATAACAGAGGTTGACTCCCTGTAGGCCAGCCTTCCCACCGGTGTTAAACAACCGGGTTACCTATATGTAAACTATAGTTTTCTTTATATACTTTGATTAATTTCAAAGACCCCATTACTCTTGAATGTATCTGAAAATGGTGTGGTTACATCTCTAACTACTGTTCCTAACCCTCCAAGATGGAAGAGGGAAAAGGCCATGTCCTTCAAAGTATCGTCGCTGCCATCCAGGCAGCCCAGGGCCAGTGGAACGACAGCGGCCCCCCAGTCGATGTCTATATGCTGCCACGCGATGGAGGAGCCGTCAAACGGGAACGACATGCTGTGGTGTGTAGTTATGCTTTTGCAGGACAAGTTCTGTTCGGGGACATGATCATGAAGGTGGTGAAAGATAATCATCAAAGTGACCCAAGCCACTTGAGCGTCTGCGACCTGGGAAAGCAATTCTATCTGGAAATGTTAGGGTAAGCCGCTGTATTCTATGTTAAATAGAGCTACTATTGTAACTTTTGCCCTGCTCATATCTCTGCAACTGTTGCCCCGATCCATGCCACATTTTGCACACACACCCATCGATTCTCACATCACCCTCTTCTAGCGCCACCATTGCAAAACACATTTTTGGACACTAATCCTACACACTTGGCCCTAAATCACACTAAGGCCATTATCTCTGAAACGGAAGGTCCAATATACTCAGTTTAAAGCTTGTTGGAGTTCTGCCGGAAGTGTCCAGAGTTTGAATATCACTGCAGTAGACCGTTAATGTATGAAAAACACATCAAAATAAAGTACTACTGTGTGTGTGTGTGTGTGTGTGTGTGTGTGTGTGTGTGTGTGTGTGTGTGTGTGTGTGTGTGTGTGTGTGCAGACAGACACCAGGTTTGTCATTGGCAACCATCATCGGAGGATTGGACCTGGACGGAGGAGACTTCTGTTTGGCTAAAATTGATCTGGATACTGATAAGGAACCAACCGTGACAACCACCCAGACAGCCAAACAGCCCTACATCTGCCAGGGTCAGTACACACGCACATGCACGCGCAATAGTGGTAGATTTATTGAAATCAAGTTATTGTCTTGTCTTGCGAGAAAAAAACTTAAATATTACTGAACTCAAGTCTCCATGGCATGAGTTATCAATAGAACTTTTTTCATTTTGGGGGTAAACTACTCCTTTAAGTTCCACTTTTCATGTAGGTGACAGACGGGCTCTTCCTCCAATCATGATCAAGTGGGGGCAGGCCTTGGTGCGCGTAAGGCCCACCTCCACTCCACCATGATTGGAGGAAGGAGGCCCCACTCTATCCTGATTGGAGGAAAACCTGTCTCCCAACAGTTTTGGTTCAAACAACTGAAAATAACTAAAAATAATTTAAAAAGGCACTTTTTTAATGCACGCGAAACATACAAAAAAATCCGACTAGGCACTTCAAGAAACTAAGCTAAAGAGCCACTTGGGCCAAAATAAAATAAGTCCTTGCCTCGCTACGGGTGGATTGTCCAGCTGTAGCTTTAAAAAGCTACAGCTGGACAATCCACCCGTAGGGAAAAGTATGGTACAATCCACCCGTAGCGAGGCGTGTGTGTCTGTCTGTGTGTGTCTGTCTGTCTGTCTGTGTCTGTCTGTCTGTCTGTCTGTCTGTCTGTCTGTCTGTCTGTCTGTCTGTCTGTCTGTCTGTCTGTCTGTCTGTCTGTCTGTGTCTGTCTGTCTGTCTGTGTGTGTCTGTCTGTCTGTCTGTCTGTCTGTCTGTCTGTCTGTCTGTCTGTCTGTCTGTCTGTCTGTCTGTCTGTCTGTCTGTCTGTGTCTGTCTGTCTGTCTGTCTGTCTGTCTGTCTGTCTGTCTGTCTGTCTGTGTGTGTGTGTGTGTGTGTGTGTCTGTCTGTCTGTCTGTCTGTCTGTCTGTCTGTCTGTCTGTCTGTCTGTCTGTCTGTCTGTCTGTCTGTGTGTCTGTCTGTCTGTCTGTCTGTGTGCGTCTGTCTGTCTGTCTATCTGACTGTTGATTGTCTGATTGTCTTTTGTATTCTTGCCCTCAGCATATGAGGATTGGTGAAGTCACTGATGACCCGACCCCTGACCTGGGGACGTCAAAACAAGCCAGCCCAGGGACATCCCGCTTTGGACTTCACAGGATAATTGGCGGTCTCGGCAGGGTGTTCACCACCTATGCCCTGCACGAGGCTGCCAATTATCAAAGCAACCTGTCCCACAACACTGCGCCGGACTGGAACCGCCAGCTGATGGAGGTGTGGCACAGTTGACGTTTGTGCAACTGTACACAGACGGGCCACACCTCCATCCGTCGCCGTTTTTAAACACCCGGTGATGGCGGTTGTGTGTGGCACGGGCCTCGTCCACAGTGAGGTGGGGAAGAGCCAGTATGCGCGCGCTCGAAAGTACACCGCCCATTTCTCGGACATGGCAGGGAAGATGGGGGTGCAGCTTTGCGCCAGGCTGGAGGGGGTGTTGCGCTTCTCGCAAGGTGACATCCCCTCCAGCCTAACCCCCACTTCCCTGCTGGATGTGGGGCGCCTCCAGCAACTGGTGGCGGAAGTACCCCTCATCCTCCCCATGAGGAACAACCGTCACGGCGAGGGGCTGAGCTGGCTGTGCAGGCTGCTTGGGGAGAATATGGCCCAACGGTTGGAGCAGCTGCTGCATTCCAACGGCCAGCGCGGAGGCTTTCCAGCTGGAGCTGGCCCTGGAAGAGCTCTTCCACGGGCAGCCGAGGGACCCGGAATCAGCTTCCGGACGAAAGGTCGAAGGCAGGACGTTTCCTGGGAACGCACGTGGGTGGTGCACGACGCCCAAACACCGCCAACTCCAACTCCATTTTCTTCAAACCCAGCTTCAACTTGAACACATCGTCCCTCCCCTCCACATCTTCCAAAGACTCTTCCATCAACTTCTGCATACGGCGCTGCATCTCCTGCACCTGGGAATCGAACATCTGAAGCTGCCACTGCAATTCCTCCACAAGGTGCGCCATCTCAGTCACCCCCGGTTCTTTAATCAACTCCTCAAGCTCAGGCTCAATCTCTCCTGCAGTCGTTTCAGGAAAGTGCCGAATTGCAAATTGCAAATCATCCCCCACCTCAGCATGTCTTTGGGTGACCTGGGATTTTGTTTTGGGGCCTAATAAAGTGTTCAAATTCAAAGAATTGGAATTTTCTGACTAGTCCTTCATGGGTCAGGTTCTATAGGGTTAAACACAGTGGATGGAAAAAGTGATTTTGCCGGTGGGGAACAGACAAGACGATTAGCCTAGCTTTGGCTGTAAGAGTTAATCTGAGGCAAACTCTCAATAAAAACCATACATACCACCTCATCGTCGTTCCTTTGTGACGTCTCCTTGGTGTGAAAGCATGTGCGTGTGCGTGTGCGTGTGTGTGTGTGTGTGTGTGTGTGTGTGTGTGTGTGTGTGTAGTTATGCTTTTGCAGGACAAGTTCTGTGCGGGGACATGATCATGAAGATAATCATCAAAGTGACCCAAGCCACTTGAGCATCCGTGACCTGGGAAAGCAATTCTATCTGGAAATGTTAGGGTAAGCCGCTGTATGACATTCTATGTTAAATAGAGCTACTATTGTAATTCACTAGTTGCTACTGTCAGGTCACAGTTACTATCAAAACCTCGACCAGCTGTCAGTCTATCCGTCTGTCACACTTTTGCCCTGCTCATATCTCTGCAACTGTTGCCCCGATCCATGCCAAATTTTGCACACACACCCATCGATTCTCACATCACCCTCTTCTAGCGCCACCATTGCAAAACACATTTTTGGACACTGCTCCTACACACTTGGCCCTAAATCACACTAAGGCCATTATCTCTGAAACGGAAGGTCCAATATACTCAGTTTAAAGCTTGTTGGAGTTCTGCCGGAAGTGTCCAGAGTTTGAATATCACTGCAGTAGACCGTTAATGTATGAAAAACACATCAAAATAAAGTACTACTGTGTGTGTGTGTGTGTGTGTGTGTGTGTGTGTGTGTGTGTGTGTGTGTGTGTGTGTGTGTGTGTGTGTGCAGACAGACACCAGGTTTGTCATTGGCAACCATCATCGGAGGATTGGACCTGGACGGAGGAGACTTCTGTTTGGCTAAAATTGATCTGGATACTGATAAGGAACCAACCGTGACAACCACCCAGACAGCCAAACAGCCCTACATCTGCCAGGGTCAGTACACACGCACATGCACGCGCAATAGTGGTAGATTTATTGAAATCAAGTTATTGTCTTGTCTTGCGAGAAAAAAACTAAAATATTACTGAACTCAAGTCTCCATGGCATGAGTTATCAATAGAACTTTTTGCCAGACCCAGAGGGTCGGCCTAGAAAAGCCTTTGTCGGTCTGTCTGTCTGTCGGTCTGTCGGTCCCTCTTTTCCTCACTGTGCCTGTGTTTGCCTCGTCAGCCAACTCAACTCAGCTGGTCCCGTACAGGTGACGGCACTCAAGGCAATCAGCCGAGCAAGGGAAGGGAGGGGCAGATGAGCAGTCAGAGGCAAACACAGGCACAGTGAGGAAAAGAGGGACCGACCGACAGACAGACAGAAAACAGCCGATCTACAAGCTCACTACGCTTTGTTGAGGGGCAGATGAGCAGTCAGAGGCAAACACAGGCACAGTGAGGAAAAGAGGGACCGACCGACAGACAGAAAACAGCCGATCTACAAGCTCACTACGCTTTGTTGCTGAAACTATAAAATCCTGTGTGTTCATGTGTTAGTTCCGTGCCATACCAGTTTTCATTGCGGGTCTGGCACAACCAGGGGACCTGGTCTAGTTTCATTTTGGGGGTAAACTACTCCTTTAAGTTCCACTTTTCATGTAGGTGACAGACGGGCTCTTCCTCCAATCATGATCAAGTGGGGGCAGGCCTTGGTGCGCGTAAGGCCCGCCTCCACTCCACCATGATTGGAGGAAGGAGGCCCCACTCTATCCTGATTGGAGGAAAACCTGTCTCCCAACAGTTTTGGTTCAAACAACTGAAAATAACTAAAAATAATTTAAAAAGGCACTTTTTTAATGCACGCGAAACATACAAAAAAATCCGACTAGGCACTTCAAGAAACTAAGCTAAAGAGCCCCTTGGGCCAAAATAAAATAAGTCCTTGCCTCGCTACGGGTGGATTGTCCAGCTGTAGCTTTAAAAACAACATAATGATCAGGAGGTCCCTGCTTCACCACTACTACGCTTGTTGAGAAGAACAGAGTAGATGTCTGTCTGGGTGTCTGTCTGTCTGTCTGTCTGTCTGTCTGTCTGTGTGTGTGTGTGTGTCTGTCTGTCTGTCTGTCTGTGTGCGTCTGTCTGTCTGTGTGCGTCTGTCGTTCTGTCTGTGTGCGTCTGTCTGTCTGTGTCTGTCTGTCTGTCTGTCTGTCTGTCTGTCTGTCTGTCTGTCTGTGTGTGTCTGTCTGTCTGTGTGCGTCTGTCTGTCTATCTGACTGTTGATTGTCTGATTGTCTTTTGTATTCTTGCCCTCAGCATATGAGGATTGGTGAAGTCACTGATGACCCGACCCCTGACCTGGGGACGTCAAAACAAGCCAGCCCAGGGACATCCCGCTTTGGACTTCACAGGATAATTGGCGGTCTCGGCAGGGTGTTCACCACCTATGCCCTGCACGAGGCTGCCAATTATCAAAGCAACCTGTCCCACAACACTGCGCCGGACTGGAACCGCCAGCTGATGGAGGTGTGGCACAGTTGACGTTTGTGCAACTGTACACAGACGGGCCACACCTCCATCCGTCGCCGTTTTTAAACACCCGGTGATGGCGGTTGTGTGTGGCACGGGCCTCGTCCACAGTGAGGTGGGGAAGAGCCAGTATGCGCGCGCTCGAAAGTACACCGCCCATTTCTCGGACATGGCAGGGAAGATGGGGGTGCAGCTTTGCGCCAGGCTGGAGGGGGTGTTGCGCTTCTCGCAAGGTGACATCCCCTCCAGCCTAACCCCCACTTCCCTGCTGGATGTGGGGCGCCTCCAGCAACTGGTGGCGGAAGTACCCCTCATCCTCCCCATGAGGAACAACCGTCACGGCGAGGGGCTGAGCTGGCTGTGCAGGCTGCTTGGGGAGAATATGGCCCAACGGTTGGAGCAGCTGCTGCATTCCAACGGCCAGCGCGGAGGCTTTCCAGCTGGAGCTGGCCCTGGAAGAGCTCTTCCACGGGCAGCCGAGGGACCCGGAATCAGCTTCCGGACGAAAGGTCGAAGGCAGGACGTTTCCTGGGAACGCACGTGGGTGGTGCACGACGCCCAAACACCGCCAACTCCAACTCCATTTTCTTCAAACCCAGCTTCAACTTGAACACATCGTCCCTCCCCTCCACATCTTCCAAAGACTCTTCCATCAACTTCTGCATACGGCGCTGCATCTCCTGCACCTGGGAATCGAACATCTGAAGCTGCCACTGCAATTCCTCCACAAGGTGCGCCATCTCAGTCACCCCCGGTTCTTTAATCAACTCCTCAAGCTCAGGCTCAATCTCTCCTGCAGTCGTTTCAGGAAAGTGCCGAATTGCAAATTGCAAATCATCCCCCACCTCAGCATGTCTTTGGGTGACCTGGGATTTTGTTTTGGGGCCTAATAAAGTGTTCAAATTCAAAGAATTGGAATTTTCTGACTAGTCCTTCATGGGTCAGGTTCTATAGGGTTAAACACAGTGGATGGAAAAAGTGATTTTGCCGGTGGGGAACAGACAAGACGATTAGCCTAGCTTTGGCTGTAAGAGTTAATCTGAGGCAAACTCTCAATAAAAACCATACATACCACCTCATCGTCGTTCCTTTGTGACGTCTCCTTGGTGTGAAAGCATGTGCGTGTGCGTGTGTGTGTGTGTGTGTGTGTGTGTGTGTGTGTGTGTGTGTGTGTGTGTGTGTGTGTGTGTGTAGTTATGCTTTTGCAGGACAAGTTCTGTGCGGGGACATGATCATGAAGATAATCATCAAAGTGACCCAAGCCACTTGAGCATCCGTGACCTGGGAAAGCAATTCTATCTGGAAATGTTAGGGTAAGCCGCTGTATGACATTCTATGTTAAATAGAGCTACTATTGTAATTCACTAGTTGCTACTGTCAGGTCACAGTTACTATCAAAACCTCGACCAGCTGTCAGTCTATCCGTCTGTCACACTTTTGCCCTGCTCATATCTCTGCAACTGTTGCCCCGATCCATGCCAAATTTTGCACACACACCCATCGATTCTCACATCACCCTCTTCTAGCGCCACCATTGCAAAACACATTTTTGGACACTGCTCCTACACACTTGGCCCTAAATCACACTAAGGCCATTATCTCTGAAACGGAAGGTCCAATATGCTCAGTTTAAAGCTTGTTGGAGTTCTGCCGGAAGTGTCCAGAGTTTGAATATCACTGCAGTAGACCGTTAATGTATGAAAAACACATCAAAATAAAGTACTACTGTGTGTGTGTGTGTGTGTGTGTGTGTGTGTGTGTGTGTGTGTGTATGTGTGTGTGTGTGTGTGTGTGTGTGTGTGTGTGTGTGTGTGTGTGTGTGTGTGCAGACAGACACCAGGTTTGTCATTGGCAACCATCATCGGAGGATTGGACCTGGACGGAGGAGACTTCTGTTTGGCTAAAATTGATCTGGATACTGATAAGGAACCAACCGTGACAACCACCCAGACAGCCAAACAGCCCTACATCTGCCAGGGTCAGTACACACGCACATGCACGCGCAATAGTGGTAGATTTATTGAAATCAAGTTATTGTCTTGTCTTGCGAGAAAAAAACTAAAATATTACTGAACTCAAGTCTCCATGGCATGAGTTATCAATAGAACTTTTTGCCAGACCCAGAGGGTCGGCCTAGAAAAGCCTTTGTCGGTCTGTCTGTCTGTCGGTCTGTCGGTCCCTCTTTTCCTCACTGTGCCTGTGTTTGCCTCGTCAGCCAACTCAACTCAGCTGGTCCCGTACAGGTGACGGCACTCAAGGCAATCAGCCGAGCAAGGGAAGGGAGGGGCAGATGAGCAGTCAGAGGCAAACACAGGCACAGTGAGGAAAAGAGGGACCGACCGACAGACAGACAGAAAACAGCCGATCTACAAGCTCACTACGCTTTGTTGAGGGGCAGATGAGCAGTCAGAGGCAAACACAGGCACAGTGAGGAAAAGAGGGACCGACCGACAGACAGAAAACAGCCGATCTACAAGCTCACTACGCTTTGTTGCTGAAACTATAAAATCCTGTGTGTTCATGTGTTAGTTCCGTGCCATACCAGTTTTCATTGCGGGTCTGGCACAACCAGGGGACCTGGTCTAGTTTCATTTTGGGGGTAAACTACTCCTTTAAGTTCCACTTTTCATGTAGGTGACAGACGGGCTCTTCCTCCAATCATGATCAAGTGGGGGCAGGCCTTGGTGCGCGTAAGGCCCGCCTCCACTCCACCATGATTGGAGGAAGGAGGCCCCACTCTATCCTGATTGGAGGAAAACCTGTCTCCCAACAGTTTTGGTTCAAACAACTGAAAATAACTAAAAATAATTTAAAAAGGCACTTTTTTAATGCACGCGAAACATACAAAAAAATCCGACTAGGCACTTCAAGAAACTAAGCTAAAGAGCCCCTTGGGCCAAAATAAAATAAGTCCTTGCCTCGCTACGGGTGGATTGTCCAGCTGTAGCTTTAAAAACAACATAATGATCAGGAGGTCCCTGCTTCACCACTACTACGCTTGTTGAGAAGAACAGAGTAGATGTCTGTCTGGGTGTCTGTCTGTCTGTCTGTCTGTCTGTCTGTCTGTCTGTGTGTGTGTGTCTGTCTGTCTGTCTGTCTGTCTGTCTGTGTGCGTCTGTCTGTCTGTGTGCGTCTGTCGTTCTGTCTGTGTGCGTCTGTCTGTCTGTGTCTGTCTGTCTGTCTGTCTGTCTGTCTGTCTGTCTGTCTGTCTGTCTGTCTGTGTGTGTCTGTCTGTCTGTGTGCGTCTGTCTGTCTATCTGACTGTTGATTGTCTGATTGTCTTTTGTATTCTTGCCCTCAGCATATGAGGATTGGTGAAGTCACTGATGACCCGACCCCTGACCTGGGGACGTCAAAACAAGCCAGCCCAGGGACATCCCGCTTTGGACTTCACAGGATAATTGGCGGTCTCGGCAGGGTGTTCACCACCTATGCCCTGCACGAGGCTGCCAATTATCAAAGCAACGTGTCCCACAACACTGCGCCGGACTGGAACCACCGCCTCACCGCCGTGTTTCCGCCAGCTGATGGAGGTGTGGCACAGTTGACGTTTGTGCAACTGTACACAGACGGGCCACACCTCCATCAGTCGCCGTTTTTAAACACCCGGTGATGGCGGTTGTGTGTGGCACGGGCCTCGTCCACAGTGAGGTGGGGAAGAGCCAGTATGCGCGCGCTCGAAAGTACACCGCCCATTTCTCGGACATGGCAGGGAAGATGGGGGTGCAGCTTTGCGCCAGGCTGGATGGGGGTGTTGCGCTTCTCGCGAGGTGACATCCCCTCCAGCCTAACCCCCACTTCCCTGCTGGATGTGGGGCGCCTGCAGCAACTGGTGGCGGAAGTACCCCTCATCCTCCCCATGAGGAACAACCGTCACGGCGAGGGGCTGAGCTGGCTGTGCAGGCTGCTTGGGGAGAATATGGCCCAACGGTTGGAGCAGCTGCTGCATTCCAACGGCCTATGGTATATTTGACATTTCCCTCTGCAGGACGGCACTGTATTCGGTGCAGATACTCGCCTTCTCACTATGCAGAAACCTGGTGGTCTCAGCAAGGATAATCCTGGTGTTCCAGAAATATATGAAGAACTACAACTCTTTGGCACCTTGAAATGGTACGTACATACGCGCTGGAGGCTTCCAGCTGGAGCTGGCCCTGGAAGAGCTCTTCCACGGGCAGCCGAGGGACCCGGACAATGTCGTGTGGAGCACATCCCTGGGCTGCTCCACCTCCCAGGCAAGGAGAATTCGCTTTTTCTTTTAGTTTAGTTTTGTTTTAGTTTTTCCCCCTTCTGCCCCCCCTAACCCCCCCCCCCCCTTTTTTGTCTTTTATTTAGTTTTTTGTCCTCTAACACTCCAAGGAGGAGCAGGCCACAGACGTGGTTACACAAGCCCTCATGTTGGCCCTCACTGGTGCGGCTAAGGATGAGCATAGCGGCCCACCATATGAGATCATGGGGATCAACAAATATGGAGTCCAAATCCCCAAACAATATGACTTGGTATGTATTGTGTTTGTAACTTTTTAGTTTATAGGGGACTACACTACAGATGTAAACTAACATTCTTGCCAAATCCTGTGTATTTACACAGCATAGTATGTGTGGTGTTCATTAATATGCGCTGTCCATCCCAAATTAACGTATGAATAAATGAAAGCCACAGACTAACTGAAGCACTTTGACCACAGGCTGGGAAAATTGCAGGTTCGCAGGAAATGGAGCGCGTTTCTGAGGATTACCTCAAGCAGGTGATTGGCGATCTCAACCAGTGGCATCAGTTCAGCAAAAGCTAGGGTATGGCAAAGATGGGAGTCCTCATGGAAAAGAGGCATTACATTTTGTATAACACGGTTCTATTGTGAAAATAGCAGATCTACATGCTCACAACGCCTCGCGCTGTGAGGCACTGTGAGCATGTATATCGGCTATTTTCACAATGTCTGAAAAAAAAAAGGTTTTGTCAGTTTTTTACACAGGTTTCTATGGTTTCTTGGGCTGGATATGGCAGCCTGGAATGGTTGTTCAAGTGCAGCTTAACTTGGCATGTTTAGTAAACGTGCCACAATTAACAATAAAAAATGCCTTGCACCTGTGCAGCTGACCAATATACCATTCTGTCAAGATGGGGAGAATAATTTTAAGCGTGGAGATTATAATTATAATACCTTGTTAAAGTGACCATTTTGTACAATTTTGCATTTGTAGTTATTTTACTGTTATTTAACAAGATAATAACCAGAGCACATAGACAAAGAGACATTCATGGATTTATATTTAAAAGTAACTTTCATGTTCCCCCTGGACCCAGGGTATGGCAGCTGCATACCCCTGGACCCCCCTGGACCCAGGGTATGGCAGCTGCATACCCCTGCCATACCCAATTGACGCCCCTGATCTCAACAAACAAAAGCTGGAGGACCTGAAGAAGGAGGAGGCCAAGAAGAATTGAACTCTACTCTCCATGGAGTAATCAATAGAAAAAAAGTCATTTTGGGGGTCAACTAATAATAATAATAATAATAATCTTTATTTATATAGCACGTTTCAGACATAAATGCATTTCAAAGTGCTTTACATTCAGGTTTAAAAACAAAGCAAATAAAGCAAACAAAGCAAACAAGAAAATAAACATTTTAAGACATTGTAAGAAGTTAAAAGAGAAACAATGCAGAAAAATGTGGTAGTTAAAAATTAGATCAGTTAAAAGCAAGGTTATAAAAGTGGGTTTTTAGCTGCCTCTTAAAGTCCTCAATTGAGGTTGTCAGTCTAATTTGTTGTGGGAGTTGGTTCCAGATCTTTGGTCCATAGCTACCAAAGGCAGCCTCGCCATATTTCTTACCATTTATTGATGGCTCCGTCAAAAGTCCAGCACCAAGTGACCTAAGGGGGCGGGCTGGGAGATATCTCTCTAAAGAGTCTTTCAAGTAAGAAGGTGCTAAGCCCATTAAGGCTTTAAAAACAAGTAAAAGAACTTTAAAATCGATCCTAAACTTAACTGGGAGCCAGTGCAAAGATGCAAGTACAGGGGAGATGTGGTCCCTTTTCCTAGTGTTAGATCTGTGCCAATGATGAGAATTTCAGTTTTTTCTTGATTAAGTTTAAGTGAATTATTGTTCATCTACTCCTTAACTCCACTAGTTTCCCCGCTGGTCCCCCCTTTTGTCGAGCTAGCTAACCCCACTAGTTTCCCCGCTGGTCCCCCCCCCCCCCCCCCCTTTTTTTTATTTTGGTGTTTATGTTGTGTTTTGTTTTCCTTTGCACCCATCGAAAAGGTAGCGTTTGTGGTTAAGTTGTTGTATTTTCGTTTCCTTATTTCTGTAACTTTTTGTTTTCGTTTCGTGGTGCTTGTTTTTGCTTAATTCAACCACCATTTACATCAGAATTGGATGGAATAGTGCATGTTTCTTTAAAGAGATATTTCTCTTTCAAAATAAACTTTTGGTAATTGTATTGTCTAATCGGGCTTTTATGAACACCCTGGACAGTTTTTAATTTAGAATTTTGATACCCATACACACCCATTGTAACTTTAAACTCCATTTTAACCATGATAGATTCATTAAAAACACACATTATTTTTTTCTGGTGATTTCTTAAGACCCTCCTAAAATGTGAGCAGGCCGTGTTTTTACGAACATTTTTCATTTATTTTTAATACTTTTTTTATTGTATTACATTTTTCGATTTTCCCAAAGAATTATTATAAATACATGAAAAAAAAAAGAAGAAAAAGAAAAACACGGCCAGCTCACGTATTAGGAGGGTATTATGACTCTCCAGAAAAAAATAAAGGGTGTTTTAATGAATCTATCATGGTTAAAATGGAGTTTTAAGTTGCAATGGGTGTGTATGGTAGAAGCCCTGGAGGAGGAGGGCCTGGTAACATTTACATCAAACATCTAAATACTGAATCAAGCAAATTAAACTATGTCCAGGGTTTCATAAAAGCCTGATTAGACGATAAAATGACCAAAAGGCTTTCTTTTTTTGTTTGTTTGTTTGTTTTTTAAGAGTCAATTCGCAAAATTTTGTTTGCGTTTTTTATTTATATTTCATGTGTTTGAATAATTTTATTGTGTTGACGCCATCGAGGCCTGTAAGGAAACTGTTTGCTGCTAATAAATGTATCATTCCAAATGACTCTTTCATCTCACTAAGATCAATAATACATTCTTCCTCTCCATAGAACAGTCTACAAAAAATAGAGAATGTAGAAGAATTGTTATTTTGATTAACGTTGTTGCCCTTTTATTTCTCCTATGGTACCACATCAATACAGCATGGAATTTGGGACAAAATCTTAACCAACAACGTAAAGACTTCGTAGTCCTTTACGATATGTCCAAACATGAAAGGTTTGTTCAAATTGTCAGGGGATTTTGAAAGCTATATTTTTGTAAACTTAAGAGTATAACAAATCAGAAAATCGATGATTCCATTTGCAAAATCTGTAGGGGAATTTTTGACAGCTTCTGAAAGTTTGTGTCTCATTCACTTACTATACACTATACTATAAAGGAAAAGAAATATCCCCAAAGAATCTGCTTTAAGTAGCATGTTATGGGTCAAATTATTCTGAATCCAATGCAAGCATTTGTTTTGCAAATCATTCCTTGGGCTAAAAACGTTGCGGGCCCAAACTATGGTTTACTGATGAGTCATCACTTTTCAGTTTCGTTGGTGCTGTTTTTAGCCCAAGTAATGTTTTTTCATGCAAAACAAATGCTTGCAATGGATTCAGAATCATTAAAACCCCCTAGTCTGACCCCTCACATGCTACTGATAAAGCAGATTTTTTGGGGGTATTTTATTTTCCTTTATAGTAAAGTGTATGGTAAGTGAATCCAGTTGGAGGTTGTTACAAGAAGACGGCAGCTCTGGTGGTACTTTGCCTTGTTCCTTCTATGTTTCCTCTATGCCACTACCCTCATCTAATCTGACTGGATTAAGAACAATTGGGAGTTCATTAATGGCATGAAAAAGAGGAAGACTGGTGGCAATCATGGCATAGCCATTATCTTTAGATGTGTAACGTGTTGGTGGTGATTTAAGATCTTCCTTTGTCTCCTTTTGACAGAGGCAACATTTGCACCAGTCAGTTTGCCATGCAGATGACATTGGATCGACATTGGCATGGCCATCATTGAACAGTGCACGCACGCACACGCACGCGCACACACACAGATTTGTCTCAAGGGCGCATAAAGTTATCTAGGATTTCAATGAACTCTGGCTCCTTAAGCAGTGATCTGTTTTGATAATTGTCATTTTGGCCTGCTGGCCTTCTTCAGAATGAAGGTATCGACTTCAATCGACTATTGAAGTACAGAGTGTAATGTTAGATGTAGGTTGTGGCAGGCAGAGAAGTTGAACTGAAAATAAATCTAAGGCTCCTCAAACAAGTAGGCACACTGACAGAGACAGCATTTGTGGAATGAAAGAGCAGGAGGAGGCAACAGTGGGTTTATATAGACAGGGACTTAACTAGATGCAGGTGAACAAAGTACAATCAACACTGGGATTGGCTGGGCCAAACAGGACACAGGTGACAGGGGTTAACAATAATTAGAGTGGAGAGACAAGACAGCTACAAGGGCAGACAGGAAGCAGAAGAAATTTACTACAAAATAAAAGACACAGGAACTGCAAGGTCAGATGAAGTCCAAGAGTCAAATGCAGTCCCAATGTCTCAGGTTTGCACACAGTGTGCACAGATCCTTAGGTGTGGGCTTGTTTAATTAAAGGAGTAGTTCACCCCCAAAATGCCTTTGTTTCTATCGATTACTCACCCCATAGAGACTTGAATTCAATAAAATAAAAATGTTTTTGTCGCATTCTATGAGATTATAATACATTTACCCCCATTGATTCCGGATGGGGACCCAAATGCATTTGGACATTTCTGTCTTAGGAATGCGACAAAGAAATACTAAAAAGTATTATTGAACTCAAGTCTCCATGGCGTGAGTAATCAATAGAAAAAAAAGTCATTTTGGGGGTGAACTACTCCAGCTTCTTAGCTTCTTAGTAAGTGTGTGTGTGTGTGTGTGTGTGTGTGTGTGTGTGTGTGTGTGTGTGTGTGTGTGTGTGTGTGTGTGTGTGTGTGTGTGTGTGTGTGTGTGCGCGCGCGTATGTCAAGTCAATACATCAGGCAAGATGGTGGGATAGGTTTACACCAAGCCCCCAGAACGGCTTGTAAACAAGCGGCCGCCCTACTGGCAAAAGCTGGAACTTCAGGTGGGGTGAAACATACCGGTACATGCACGAGCATAAGAGCGCGCCGCTGGGGTCTACAATAGGGTTCAATGGACGTTGACGTCGTTCGTGACGTCCTTACGTCTCAACGTCAATCATTTTGGCACATAGGTATGTGCCAATTTCCCCCAGAATGCACCTGGATTCAGCATGCTTCAAAACGCCACTAAGTACTTGCATTGAAGTGAATGGCTGGGGGCGGGGCTGTCCGTCCTCTATTCTTCTTATAACTCTATGGTTTACACATGGCAGATGTCCACCTGGGTGCCATTCTTGGGGGACGAAGAATCCATGCTGTTCAAACTTCAGACAGATCATTCAGACCCGGATGATCCCATCAGAATAGAGTATCCGGAGTTATATTGTGCCATCGGTCAGGACACACACGCACGCACGCACACGCACACGCACACGCACGCACGCACGCACGCACGCACACACTATGGCGGCTTTTCCGTGCCTCTTCAGCGCAGCGACGCACGGGTGCAGCATGGCTTTTTGTTTACATATGTGTGCGTGCATGCATGCGTTAGTTCTGCTCCAGTGGCACTCGTGGTGCACACGATTGCTCTGCGATGGTACGCGTCCCGTGTCCTGTAACGGTGGGACTACACCAAAAAATGTGCACATACGCGCGTACTGTCCGTGAAGAGGCTCGCGTATGCGTAAACGCTCCAGGCTACACCAAGGAGGGAGTATATGTGAGGAAGACCAGATAGTCTATGTACAAAACGCATAGGCGTGCTTAAAAAATAGAACCGATCCTATTTCTAGGGAATGCGTATCCGTGGTTCGCGCTATCCGTACGCCTGGTGTAGCCGGCTGAATTGATATATATTGGATCTATCCAAAACGCGCATACGCGCGCGCGCCCCGCATACGCACGCATACGCACTGACGCGCGCGAAACGGCTTGGTGTAGTCCCACCGTCACGATGCCATGCAGCCACGGAGGTACGCGTGACGCGTCTTGTAAAAAAATAAAAAAATAAAAAATGTCTGTAAATGTACAGTGATTCTTATGGTTTCATTGTAGCCTATTCATTTTAAGCTCTAACTCATTCATGAACACAAGGGTCCATTTGGTTTCATCTTATGTTCTAAATAAAATAAAGGTTAACGTCAGTCTTGCCTGACTTTCATGAGGGCAGAGGTATAGGCCTACTTTTTCTTTTTTTCTTTTTTTTTCGGTGATATGCACGGCAGCACGTCATTACTTTCTTACTGACAGTGGATTTCAACCAGTGGTCCGGGGCCCCCCAGAGGTTCTTGAGGGGGTGCCAGGTGTCTAATGGCTATTCAATCAATCCTCTACAAGTCTCCATGATTCATGAACATTACCTCTCTCTCTCTCTCTCTCTCTCTCTCTCTCTCTCTCTCTCTCTCTCTCTCTCTCTCCCCCCCCCCCCCCCCCTCTCTCTATGTCTGTCTGTCTGTCTGTATATATAAAGATATTGGCGAAGCATACGTTGTGCCATTGACCGTTAAAATGTTTAATTGGCCGGTAATTATAAAGTCCACCGGCACCGGACACTGTGACCGGCTGGGAAAATGTCTCCCTTATATAGGCTATTTTATCATGTGGCTCCCTTTGGGCTATTTTATCAGATTTAAGCCTATTATTCTTATTATTATTTGGTTAAAGTAGTAGGCTACAACCATTAAAACAAATCATATTTTTTGTATCATGATCTGTCAGCGTGGTTTAAATCCCGAAGGGTGAGCGTGCTGCGGGCTGCTTCTTCTGTGCTGTGTGCTGTTAAAAATCAGCCTATTCGTCGTACGATGGTGACGCGCGTTGAAAATATCAGAGCTACAAGCTCACGCAATTCACCACGCTATGAGCTTGTATATCTGCTATAGATACGCAACACGGGGCGAGCTGCCTGCAGCTCTAGCGCTTGTCCCAAATCAGCGCTGTCTTGTTCGCTGGAGACCCTGCAGAGTCGGGGTTTACCAGTGGCGTCAGTTCAGCAAAAGCTAAGGTATGGCAACATGACTGGTGTCTTGCACGCGCGCCCTCGCGTGCGTGCAAGACACCAGTCATGTTGCCATACCTTAGCAACAGACATGATGAAAAGTACATTTTATTATTTCATCCATCCATTCATTACACATCCATTACACATGCAGTGTCAGCGTTACACTTGTCAAGCCGACATTTCATTGAATTCATAGGGTATTTATTTTTGTTCGATATGATTACAGTATATTGAGTCTACAGCAGTGGGTCTCAACCAGTGGTCCGGGGACCACCAGTGCTGTGTTGGTCCTTGAGGGGTTAGGGTTTCCATGCAGGTGATCTCCAGTTAAAATATGGAGAGTAACCAAACGGAACTATATAGACCCTTAACTCTTGAGAGCGTAAAATGAAACCAAATGGACCCTGCCTGCCTTGGTTTTGTACTGCGCCGTTGGTTCGTTCTGGGCGAGCGGTTGTTTTTTGTGCAACTAAAATACTCCTGTGCACATTACATTGGCGTAGGCCTATAGGAAAAAATAAATAAAGCCAAGGAGAACTATTAACGGCGAAACACAGGCCCACGAACAAAATATTTATATAGCGAATAGGCCTATATTTGTTTAATTTCGCCGTTTTAAAGCACCATGCTGGCGAGGAGGCTGCGCAAAAAAAATGATTGTGCTGTCAAACAATGAAACTATATGGAATCTATGAAGGTTGTGGGGATCCCTGCTTCATCTCTCTCGCCTGTGACACCACGCAAAGCGTTTCGGGGTATTCCGAGTTTTGCACGATCTGATCATCTGCTTCAAATACCACCAGTGGTCCTTGAGGCTTGAGGTGGTCCACAATCCCCAGCTTATTAATGATGGAGTTGGACAGTTGGTAACCAAATGGACCTCGGCGCTTGCCGAGATCTCTCTCTCTCTCTCTCTCTCTCTCTCTCTCTCTCTCTCTCTCTCTCTCTCTCTCTCTCTCTCTGCTCTCACTGGGCGCAGTGGGGCAAAGTAACTAAGTAGATTTACTTATACTGTATACTCAAGTAAAATGTGGAGGTAATTAAAAGATATGATTAGGCCTATTATATTATAAAACATCAATTGATCCACTTTAGCCGTACGTTTTATGCCTATATGCCTATAACAAGACAACTAAAGGAAAGAGAGAGAGGGGGAGGGGTTATTATTACCCTTATTACTATACTACTAACTAGGTAACCTCGCACACCAGGCTTTACTAACTAGGCAAGGGGCTGCCTCTCCGCTGAGCGCATGCATGCATTGCTGCGTGACAGACAGACAGACAGACAGACAGACAGACAGACAGACAGACAGACCTGGCCCTATTGCGAAGGGCAAATGCGTTGTACAGTAGTTATCTAAACCGGAGCATGGAGGAGCTTGGAACATGCATGGTACAAAAAAAATGGCGGAATGGCAGAGAATCTATGCAGATTAGCAGTAGGCCTAAATGGTGAGGCCACATTCTCATAATATAATTCGGTTTAGTCGTGCGAATGGGAGGGGTGAAGTTGCCACATTCTTGCATATTTAATTGATACGTTTGCGCTCGCACTGCACTTTGTCATCCGAAACAAGGAATCGTCCGTGCACGTCTGTCCAGGGACATGAATGTATCCAAGCTGCATAATAATGCCTCCTCCATCTCCCTGTGTGTAACCGCAGGACCCCCGCAAGCGCCGCATTAGCCTATTTATCAGCGGTCAACGTTCGTAAACGGGCAATCAAAAAATAAAACCAGCGGCGGCGGGAGAGTCTCGCAAAATCTACCAGCAATAAACCAGACAGAAAATACTTTAGCAAGATATGAATATCTACGAAGAGGACAACGTCTCTCTCTCTCTCTCTCTCTCTCTGCCCCTCGTCTTGCCCTCCGCTGGCTCACTCGCTGCGCAAAAGCGTCTCCATTTGGACATGATTTGGCACAGAGAGCAGCGCGCGCGAGCTAGGGCGAGAGACCCACACATCGGCCTATATTATATTAGCCTATAGCCTATATATGATATACAAGTGACTCCAGAAGCACTTTCCTTTCATCTAAATGTGAGCAACTCCTCACAAATAATACACTATGTGCGATGGAGGGAGGGGTGATCAGAAATTAAATCAATGAGGGGAGGAGGCGGCCAGAATGGTCAGAAATCTAATGTAACCTAACCCTAACCCAAAGCCCGATACATAATTGACAATTGGAGACCGGCCCGGCCCGAAGACCGACATTTTTCTAAACAAGCTTAATTGCAGAGTGCGTGTAGCGGCGGCCTTTTGTTTTCATTACATTTTAAATATTGGTGAAGAACAGAGACATGATACCCCTTTCCAACTGTCTTTATTCAATTGTGAAACAGGTCCCGACTCCCGAGGACAATTTAACAATGAACAATCCTTTGCGTTTGCGTTGTGCGACATTTGTGCAATTAAAATAAACAATCTCAAGTTAAGTATGTGTATAAAATATTAGAATGAATAGCCTTAATCAGTCAAGCAACGAAACATTCCCATTCCCTGGTTAAATTAAAGTATATAAATAGGCTAAACAAATAAAATAAACAGCATTTGTTATTTTAGTCCGTAACACAGCACTTTTCTTTGTATGAATCAACACTTATTCGTTCAGTTTAATAGTCCCAAAAATCCAGCGCTGGGCGCAAGGCCGCGCCGGGAGGCCGCACCGGCGAATAATCCAATCAGACAGCAAGCAGCTGAAATTAAATAAAATACATTTATAAATAAATGATAAGATCACAAGAGACCAAGATGACTACATTCTACGTTGGCCATTGGGTATATATTGCCAACAGTTAAAGGCTAGGCTGTACTCACCGATCTTATAAATTGTGATGAAGAAAATCGTTCAACGATGTCCTTCGCTCGGAGATGGTTCTGCCCGCAGCGCTGAAAACCCGTTCACTGGAACTGCTGCTGGCCGGGATGCAAAGCACAGATCTTGCCAATTTTTTTCTTTATTTATTTTTCTCAAGCCCGACCCAGCCCAAAGCCCGACATGTGCGTGACAAATTGAGCCCGGCAGGCCAGGCCGCTGCTCAGAGCTGAAGTTAACAACTAAACAAAACAAACAAATAACGAAATAAAGGTCTAAACACAACATAACTGAACAGAACTAAACAAATAATAAATAAAGCAATTTAACTGACAACTTAACCAGAAGGCAGCCATTCCGAAGGGCTCAACTTAGGAACACCAAACAAAACAAAAACAGTTAAATAAATAAATAAATAAATATAAATAAATTAACGAAATATGTATAGTCTCAATCAGTCAAGGATTAAAACATTTGGTTAAAATGCAAATATAAAAATGGGCAAAACAAATAAAATAACCAGCATCTGTTATTTTAGTCCATAAACACAACACACTTCTACTTAATATATTAGTCCCAACCAGCAGGGCGCAAGGCCGTGACTCATGCATGCGCTGATCTGAAAGTTACATTTCAACATCACATCATCGCCCAAATAATAATAAATAATATATTCGGAATGGCGGGGTGTTTCCAGAAAATGAAACGAAATCTATTTGGTTTCACTTTATACTCTAAAGATTTAAAAGATCCATTTGGTTAACAACTCTCCATAATTTAGCTGTGGACCACTTGGAACTTCCCCCAAGGACCAACGGTGGTCCTTGGCCAACGGTGGTCCTTGGGGGGGGGGACCACCAGGACCACCAACTCACCAAAGGACCACCGGTGGTCCTTGAGGGTCTGTATTTTATCCCAATTCAAATAGGCCTATATAAAGCAAATTTGCTACGTCAGCCAAGGAGCACAGAGAGCATGCAGCCCACAGTGGAGACAGACCAACGCATGCTCGCATGAACGTCTGGATGTTTTATTTGATATACACGTCTACACACACACACGCAGGTTTAGCGCTGAGAATCAAATGGGTGGCACACATCTCACACGTGCGTTCCAGAGCAGAGCAACAAGTCAATCACGCGTACAGTTCATGGCGGCGCTGCATTTGACCGTGTCGTCTCACGCATGATGGCCACATGGCCATTAGATGTATGCGTGCGTTAACACATGCGTTCGCCACAAACGCCTAACACTACGCGACCTCGCGTTCCCCTGTGAGGCACAAAAGAGAAGGCACACAGGGACGCGTGCCGGCGACGTTTGCGCGTTCTGATTCAAAAGCCATTTGAAAATGACAGGAGACGTTCATGCGTTCAGTACAACACAGATAAAATCGAATGCGTGCGCGCGAGTGTAGCAACGTCCATGTGGCACGGAAAAGCCGCCATACACACACACACACACACGCGCACACGCACACACACACATAGACCCAGTCAGTCCATCAGAATTCTACATTGCATTACCAAACGATGTAATGTTTAGTGTTTATATCTTTTTGTATTTGTCGCATTCCTAATACAAAAATGTGATTATAGTAAATGTACCCCCGTTGATTCATCAATGGGGGTACATCTATTGTTGTACAGTACATATTTTGTCTTAGGAATGTGACAAAAAACTAAAAATATTATTGAATTATTGAAATATTATTGAAGTCTCCATGGTGCGAGTAATCAATAGAAAAAGTCATTTTGGGGGTCTTTTTAAAACCTCTGAAATGACAAATTAAACAAAACATTTTCAAATATTAGAGGCAGAAATTGTTAATAACAGATTTACATGCTCATGGCTATTTTCATAATAGAACCCTGTTATACAAAATGTAATGCCTCAACTTTTAGTGCTTGTCAGGGGGGGTGGTGGGGCAGGGTCCCCTGGTTCAAATAATGATTATCTACGGCCTGAAAAGGTTGAGAAGCACTGCTTTAGTGAACAACATGTGATGTAACGTCTTTGCCAACTGTATGAAAGTCTGCCCCAATCAAAAAATGTCAATCAAAGTACAGTATGAAAGAAATAAAGTAGATGCGCATGGGTCCAGCCTCCTTCACAATGATCATTGGGAGTGAATGGACAGTAATATTAGCCTGTTAGCAAACTTAGTGCCCCATTATTTAACTGGGAAAAAAAACATATATATATATATATATATATATATATATATATATATATACATCCCTGCTTCATCTCTCCCTCAACTGAGGGGTCCCTGGTCTGAAAACATCGAAGACTGCTGGTGTAAAGCCTCTTTCTTGCACTCAGGACTTTATATATATAGAAGATATATATATATATAATGATCATCAGGTTGTTGCCGTGGCAGTGTGAGACCCAGCAGAAAATCGCCACTGAACAGTGTACTTGAACGAATCATTATAAATGATCATGGCTGTGCCTGTGAACGAAATTTCAATGGTTCTACTACTAGTCTGTCTGAGAAATCAATCCCTTTCTTTCTTTCTTCAGATCACCCAAAGACGTGCTCACGTGGTGGATGAGAGACGATTTGCAATTCGGCACTTACCTGAACCGACTGCAGAAGAGTTGAAGCGTGAGCTTGCGGAGTTGATTAAAGAACCGGGGGTGACTGAGATGGCGCACCTTGTGGAGGAATTGCAGTGGCAGCTTCAGATGTTCGATTCCCAGGTGCAGGAGATTCAGCGCGTTATGCAGAAGTTGATGGAAGAGTCTTTGGAAGATATGGAGGGGATGGACGATGAGTTGAAGCTGGGTTTGAAGAAAATGGAGTTGGAATTGGCGGTAATGGAGAGGAAGGTGGAGAAGATGAAGACGCATATGGGGCTGTTGGGGGAAAAGGAGGGGCAGCGAACCAAGGGTAAGCCTGTCAGATTCCCTCTACAATTCCATTTGAATTTCATTCATTCATTATTGTTAATTTTCAAAAATAGTCGAATATCTTATAATATATTATTATATTAAATAATGTATAGAAACACATAATATGTGTGCATATTTAGACACTATAACAGGCTGGGGAAAAAAAGCTAAGCTACAAGCTCTCACCACATTGCATCATCAATGGGTTGTGGGCTTGTAGATCGGCGGAGGCGTGGCTAGAAGTCACATTGCTTGTTTAGAAGGCACGCAGGGATGCACCGATGCAGGTTTTTTCTATTTCGATCCAATCCGATATATTAATTTGGTTATTTCCCGATAACCGATACGATACCC
Source organism: Nannobrachium achirus (assembly GCF_963921795.1). Lineage (NCBI taxonomy): Eukaryota > Metazoa > Chordata > Actinopteri > Myctophiformes > Myctophidae > Nannobrachium > Nannobrachium achirus. The sequence goes on along the minus strand of NC_137811.1, from coordinate 74,944,437 downwards.
CATACAGTAAGCTACATAGCAAGTTTAAAACAATATGCATCACCTTTCAATTAAAGCCATTTATTAATTGTAGTAGGCTTCCGTTCAAATAACAGAGTGCAGTCGGTGCAACTGAGCACAAAATGCAATGGAAACTCGTGTCTCGTCTCAAGAGTGGAGGAGCAACGAAAAAGGTTTGCTGGATAAGATTGTGGGATATAATTTATTTATTAAGTATATGCTAAAACTAGAGCTGGGGATGGATTAAGATATTTAATCTGATTAATCGCATGATTGTCCATAATTAATCACGATAAATCACAAATTAATCGCATATTTTTTTATCTGTTCTAAAACTACCTTAACCAGATATTTAATACTCAAATCAACATGGGAGGTAGACAAATACTTTTTTTTTTTTTTTAAATTCTATATGACAAATGGGCTTACTGTCCAGAATCTTCAAGAATATATGTTTCCATTAGGACAGATTTAAATTAACTTTTATAATTGGCATTTAATTAACCACCGCATCCCTATTCTGGGGGGAACATTCACCAAAAATAGCCAATCTACAAGCTCACAATAAGATGCGTTGTGAGCATGTAATCTTTTATTTTGTGAAGAGTTTGTGTATAGAAATATTACTCAAGTACAGAGCAGCGTTTTACAAAGCAGAGGGGCTCTAGGATTAACTGAAGTAATATTGATAGACTACATTTGAAATATCAAAGTAATCTGAAGCACCCTGGACTGGTGTTACGATTATGGCACCCCTAGTATATATATATATCTATATATATATCTATCAAACATGGCAGAGGAACTGCAGCGATCACCACCACCTCGGCGGAGAGCGGTGAGGTTCTCCGCCGAGGAGTCGCAAAAGCTCGTGCATGAGGTATGAATTGAATACAAAGCCACCCCATTAAAATATAATAAACCAGCCCAAAAACTTTCATGAGGTGTTTTTCTCGTTTTAGTCAATTGTCAACTGAAGACCTAACTTTTCCTATCAAACTTATAACAAAGTATTCCATTTAGGTCAAGGCACGGGAGCTTATAATTTTTGGCACGGCCAAAAAGGGGCCAAATCTGGCCAAAACCAAGAAGGCGTGGGAGCGGGTGCGGGACGCAGTTGTGGCGGTTGGTGGCGTCCCCAGATCCCTGGAACAAGTTCGCAAAAGGTTCCAGGATTTAAAAAGAACGGGGAAGAACAAGGTACGTTGGTTGCCTGAATATGTAGCCTATGGCTCTTGGTGATTAAATCATGTGGCTCTTTTTATCAGGCTCATTCATTAAATTCATTACAATTAAATTATCAAAATATTTCCTCCAAAGGTCGCCGCCAACCGCCGTTGTAGGCTGGCCACGGGAGGAGGACCAGCTACGCTGGAGGTTCTTACTCCAGCAGAGGACCTCGCCGCCTCTACACTCCCCCCCCCCCGAGATGATAGAGGGTTTCGGGGGGGTCGAGGTCGGCGGGGTACCTGGTAATGCCATTTCCTTCCAATTCCACCGTGGTTATAGGTTATTTCGGGGGTGAGCGAGCAAAGTAAAGCCATGCGTAATACGTTAGAAACAACAGCCATTTTAATGCACAAAGGAATGACATTCTTCTTATAATTATTATTAATTTCATTATTTTGTTATTATTGTTATTACTACTGCCATATTATAGTCCCATGGGTGGGTGGGGGCGTTGTGTGTGTGCTTGCGTGTGCGTGCGTGTATAGTTGTACCTTTTCCTATGCAAACTTCTAATAAAGTCTTCAATCAATCAATCAATCAATCGAGGGCCGGCAGAGTGTAGGCTCTAATTCCAACGAAATTAAAACAACCGAAGGTTTGCATAGTTCAATGCAAACGAAAAAATATAAAGTCAATTTCCAATATAATAACCACACGAAAAAACTCAACACATGACATGAGTGTTCCAAAATCTAAATATGACAAGCCTCCCAAACTTCGCCCAACTAAAGATGCAATCCAACTCACATGAATCCCTCATTCGAACAACAGTAGTAAAGTGTGGTGCACGTATATGGCGGAGGCATTTAGATAGCATTTGATATTAAATAATAAACTATCTATATTTCCAAATTAATAGAGACATCTGAACGAAAATCGCAAATTAAAAAGCACTATGCCTATATTCTTACAAAGATTACACAGGGGAAAGGAATGAATCTGAACTAAATTATTTATTGTGAATTCCAAAAAAATTCGCCAATTTGATTATTTTCTCTCTCTCTCTCCTTAATTCTGTCCCATCATTCTGTATCATTCATTTCTTTCTTTCTCCGCTCTATTCTTCCTTCTCCGTTTGCCCTCTGGGTTCTTTCCTCCTTCCCCCAGGCTGCTGGAGACGCTGCTGGAGAATCAGCGGATCATGTACAACAGCGAGGTGGAGGCGCTGCGCGGCGAGCTGCAGAACGTCAAGGAGGAGAGGCGCAGGTACGACAGGGAGGTGGAGGCATGGTAGGGTGGACATTAATGACGATAAGATTGCGTCCAGACAGCATGTCGTTTATTATTTCCACACGTTGTATTTTCTCTAAAAGAGCTATGTTGCCGATCTGGTGCAAGATAATAAGTTTGCATGTGTGTGGAGTTTGCATGTTCTCCCCGTGTCTCCTAGGGTAGATACCCTCAGAAAAACATGCCGTAGTCCTGGTTTCTATCCTGCCTGTCCCTGGCCAGCCGGGGCGCCCCAGGCGTGGCAGAGGGAGAGCAGAAACCAGGTCTACAGCTTAGGCAGAGGGAGAGCAGAAACCAGGTCTACAGCTTAGGCAGTTGGCACTGGGTGAAAAAATGGGTTACAAAATCGTGGGATAAACATTATGAAAAAAATAATATGTAAATATTCAATATATGTGACTCAGCGTGACTGAGGGGCAGTCATTTCGGAAGGCAGGGTTTTTCACTACTGCTAATATGATTTTTTTTCTAAAATGAAAAAAGCCACAAATGCATCTCAAAATATCTAGGCTACATTTCACTTAAACGCCAGAGCTTAACTCTGCATGTAAATACGACTTTTTTTAATTAATGTTAGAGATCGTCAGGTCATTTGCAGGTTAGACATTTATTTAGAGCTTGAATATCTCAAAAGTAGGGTCAATCTCCACAACCAATATATCATTTTGTAGCTATGATCCCCAGCTTTCAAATGAAATGAGAAAATGAAAATGAGAAAAAAATGCAATGACTAGCCGTCAGCTGCGCTGGGACACATGTTGTATCCCCACCCCCACCCTACGAGGTAGGGGTCCCTGCTCCATCTCCCCATCAGCTTGAAGACCCCTGGCCTAGCATGTAGCAACACAGATTCTAATCACTATGGTATCTTTGTCATTTCCCTCTGCAGGATGGTGTCATCCTTGGAAGCGACACCAAGTCGAACCATACGGAAAAGGCTGGAAATGCTGGCGAAGAGGACAAAATACTTGCGAGCTTCACCCGTAGAAAAATCAAAACCTTTGGCAACCTCATAGGGTACGCGCTCTTGTCTAGTGTCATCAGGGTCTCTGATGAGATTCCAGATACACATTCACTGCCAAAGTGCTTTTTTTTTAATTCTTTTTGTTGAACATGACTTGTTGAGATGTGTGTCTGAAGGTCAAAATGAAGGTAATTGTTTGATTGACCTTTTATATCACTTTACAAATATGCTTATATCTCTTAATCGAAGTCCCATTGGAGCATTTTTGGTGAGAGCGAGGTGCACTCTCAGGCTATTTACTAAATAACCGTACATGCTAGAAACTCAGGGCTTTTTTTTCCTTCTGGTGGAAGCAGGAATTGCTTTATTTCAGGGTATACTGTTTGTTCATATAGTCCTAACATCTGGAAGGATGGGGCAAAATAGTCAAAAAAGGCTGGCAAGGGCTACTGTATCTTATCTATAGAATGGGAAAACGTCCTGGCAGTGAAATGTTAGACCTGAGGACGTCGGAGTGGTGGGGTGGGGCGCGGTCGGAATGGGGGGAGGGGGGGTCGAAGTGGGGGTGGGTCGGAATGGAAATCTGTCCCCATCAAACGTACAGAAGTATAAAAGGCCCTTAAGACATAGTAACCCTAACCTCAGTAAAACTATGCCTAAACCCTAAACCTAACCTCAGTAAAACTATGCCTAAACCTAACCCTAACCTCAGTAAAACTATGCCTAAACCTAAGTCTAACCAAAGGGAGGTCTAACCAACCGTTGTACCTTTGATTACAGCTTAGAGGAAGCCTTCTTATTTTAATTAACCAAGGTGTTAAAAATATCATCAGCTAGAGCAGACCATCGCACAGCTAGGCTACAGATGTAAACTTTAGTTTTTTTATTTTATTTTTGGAAGCCTATAGGGCACAAGTTGGTTGTGAGGGGCCTTCAAATGGCAGGCCTCTCCAAAAGGAGGGCCAAACAGTTAGCAAGGTACTGCTCTGTATCAGCTATTATATGAATAGCTGATACAGAGCCAGTTACAAAGTGCATGTAGAGCAGAACGTTGTTACTGCCCTACATGCACTGTAACTGGCTGTTTTCCTATTATCTGACTGCACTGGTATTGTGTATGTCCTTTGTACAAGGCTTTTTTGTTCTTCTGCTTATGTGGACATAAATAAACATTTCGTGTGTGTGTGTGTGTGTGTGTGTGTGTGTGTGTGTGTGTGTGTGTGTGTGTGTGTGTGCGTGTGCGTGTGTGTATAGTTATGCTTTTGCAGGAAGTGTTGAGTACGGGGACATGATCATGAACCAGGTGAAAGATAACCAAAGTGACCCAAGCCACTTGAGCGTCCGTGACCTGGCAACCCAATTCTATGTGCAATTGTGTTGGTAAGCCGCTGTATGACATTCTATGTTAAATAGAGCTACTATTGTAATTCACTAGTTGCTACTGTCAGGTCACAGTTACTATCAAAACCTCGACCAGCTGTCAGTCTATCCGTCTGTCACACTTTTGCCCTGCTCATATCTCTGCAACCGTTGCCCCGATCCATGCCAAATTTTGCACACACACCCATCGATTCTCACATCACCCTCTTCTAGCGCCACCATTGCAAAACACATTTTTGGACACTGCTCCTACACATTTGGCCCTAAAATCACACTAAGGCCATTATCTCTGGAACGGAAGGTCCAATATGCTCAGTTTAAAGCTTGTTGGAGTTCTGCCGGAAGTGTCCAGAGTTTGAATATCACTGCAGTAGACCGTTAATGTATGACAAACACATCAAAATAAAGTACTCTGTGTGTGTGTGTGTGTGTGTGTGTGTGTGTGTGGTGTGTACCAACTGCCAGAACAGTTGGAAATGTCAGCCATCATCGCAGGAGTGGACCTGATCGATGAAGCGCCCTATTTCTTCAAAATTGAGGTGGATAATGTTAACCCGTTAACACCACTCTACAATGCGACAAACAACGGGGACAAGCCCTACATCTGCCAGGGTCAGTACACACGCACATGCGTGCGCAATAGTGGTAGATTTATTGAAATCAAGTTATTGTCTTGTCTTGCGAGAAAAAACTAAAATATTACTGAACTCAAGTCACCATGGCATGAGTAATCAATAGAACTTTTTCATTTTGGGGGTGAACTACTCCTTTAAGTTCCAGTTTTCATGTAGGTGACAGGCGAGCTCTTCCTCCAATCATGATCAAGTGGGGGCGGGCCTTGGTGCGCGTAAGGCCCGCCTCCACTCCACCATGATTGGAGGAAGGTCCCACTCTATCCTGATTGGAGGAAAACCTGTCTCCCAACAGTTTTGGTTCAAACAACTGAAAGTGCTTTTTTCTCCCCACAGTGGATAAGGCTGAAGTCCAAATGGACCAAACGACCAATACTATCATAACATAGACCCATTGTGTTATTTGTGCCTCAATACATTGAATACAATGCACACTTGAAGGTGGATAAATCACTTAGGCCTATACTGGATGTGCCTGCTCACATGTTTTATTTGCTTGCTGGTTTTAGCAATAAAAAAAAAGTAATTATGTGTGTGGCACTGGGGGTGGCCCTGCCACACAGGAGTACACACCTGCCGAGGACCTCGCCCTGTCCTTGAATAAAGGGAGACCGGTGGTGGAGGGGACCCAGGGGGACAATCAGGGTTACCTACAGTACGTAGGTTTTCTTTATTCCTTGATCAGCAGTTCTCAAACCTTTTCATTTCAAAGACCCCATTACTCTTGAATGTATCTGAAAATACTGTGGGTACATCTCTAACTACTGTTCCTAACCCTCCACGATGGTACAGGGAAAAGACCTCGTCATCAGAAGCATCATGGCTGCCATCAAGGCATGCCAGGGGAAAGACACCGCCGGCCCAGTTGATGTCATCACCATACCGAAAAATGGAGCAGTCATAAAGGAACGACATGCCGTGGTATGTATAGTTTTTATTGTGAGTTTGCCTCAGATTAACTCTTATAGCCAAAGCTAGGCTAATCGTCTTGATCAGCAGTTCTCAAACCTTTTCATTTCAAGGACCCCATTACTCTTGAGTGTATCTGAAAATGCTGTGGGTACATTTCTAACCCCTGTTCTCTAACACTCTGAGGAGGAGCAGGCCTCAGGGGTGCTTAAACACGCCCTCACGATGGCCTGCAAAGGTGATGTTCAGCATAGCGGCCTACCCATAGAGATCATGGTGATAGACGGTGATGGAGTCCAAATCCCCAAACGATTTGACTTGGTATGTATTGTGTTTGTAACTTTTTAGTTATGTGCTTCTTTGTATTGCTTGTTTTTTTGTTTTTTGTATGGGGACTACAGATGAAAACTAACATTCTTGATAAATCCTGTGTATTTACACAGCATAGTATGCGTGGTGTTCATGAATATGCGCTGTCCGTCCCACATTAACGTATGAAAAAATTAAAGCCACAGACTAAAGCCCTTTGCACACAGGCGCGTTTATCCGCACGGATAAAACGGACAATATAATTTTTTGAAAAGAAAACAATGATTCTCTATGACCTCATGCACACCGGCTCCGAATTAGCCGTGCGACAAGTGGCTGCCGCCGTGCGTTTTTTTCTCGATCGAACCCAGTTCGATTCGTGCGTCTTGTCGCTCTTGTCGCGCTCTTGAATGTATCTGAAAATGGTGTGGGTACATCTCTAACTAATGTTCCTAACCCTCCAAGATGGACCAGGGAAAAGGCTTGGTCCTTGGAAGCATCATCGCTGCCATCAAGGCAGCCCAGAACCAGGGGCAAGACACCGGCCCCCCAGTGGATCTCTTTATGCTTCCAAACGAAGGAGAAGTCACAAAGGAACGATGATGAGGTGGTATGTATAGTTTTTATTGTGAGTTTGCCTCAGATTAACTCTTACAGCCAAAGCTAGGCTAATCGTCTTGTCTGTTCCCCACCGGCAAAATCACTTTTTCCATCCACTGTGTTTAAAAGACGGCAGCAAGTCTTCTAGTGACATGAGAAAAAAATAATAATAATCTGAATGCCGTGAATATCCAGTGCAAAGATGGAGTCTGAGCTGCCGGTGGATTTGATATACAGTATATTGTGGGTTAATAAATAGGCCTACACATTAAATATTTGATATACAGTATATTGTGGGTTAATAAATAGGCCTACATATTAAATATTTGATATACAGTATATTGTGGTTAATATATAGGCCTACCTATTAAATATTTGATATACAGTATATTGTGGGTTCATAAATAGGCCTACATATTAAATATTTGATGTACAGTATATTGTGGGTTAATAAATAGGCCTACATATTAAATATTTTATATACAGTATATTGTGGTTAATATATAGTCCTACATATTAAATATTTGATATACAGTATATTGTGGGTTAATAAATAGGCCTACATATTAAATATTTGATATGTAAATAGGCCTACATATTAAATATTTGATATACAGTATATTGTGGTTAATATGCGCTGTCTAGGGGTGTAACGATACATAATAATAGCGATTCGATACATATCACGATACATGGTTGACGATACGATACATGGACGATATTGGTTCATTCATGGCGATACGATACGATTCGATTTAATTATTTAAAATCGATATAGTAACTATTTAGCAAAGAAATTAAATCTGTGTGAAAGGTGTGAATAGTGCAGGTTTTTAAGGGAAACGTGTATTATTATGGATATAAATAAGTAAACACAGTGATTATCTGCCAAATACATGGACATTGTATATTGACAAACCTGCACCTGGACATGAACCCAGAGATTACACACATTTATCGATAGACCAGTGTAGCTATATGGAAAGGAAAAGTAATTAAACCCCTCCTTTTAATTTGTTCTTCTTAAAAATGCCAAATACAATGGACAAGTAGGTAGTATCGATACAATCGATTCTTTACACTGCCGATTCGATACGATACAAAATAAAACGATACGATTCGATTTTAGCTGTTTTCATTTCGATCTACTTCGATTTTTTAAGTTAAAAACGATATTTCGATACAGTTACTATATTGTTACACCCCTAGCGCTGTCCCTCCCAAATGAACGTATAAAGAGACTAACTGAAGCACTTTGACCACAGGACCTTGCTACTTGGGACACTCAATTGAGTCCAGAACAAGTAAAGGACCAACTGACGCAGCAAAAGGAAAAAAAAATCACACCCGTGTGAACTGAGCGGTGGTTTACCCCCCCCCCCCCTTCCCCCCTGTGTGTGTGTGTGTGTGTGTGTGCGTGTGTGTGTGTGTGCCTGGTCTGGCCTGGCCTGAACAACAGCGCCCCTCCCTTAACATGTGTGGTCATAAAAGGTACTGCAGGCCTGCAGGCTACATACAGACACACACGCACACACACACGCACACACACACACACGCATACACACACGGCCACGTATAGGAGACGGTGTAACCACCGCTCAAAAACAAGAATATGGGAAAGCAACTGGTCGAAGAGGATGTGAACTTGACCATACAAGAGGAAAAGGAAGCAGAGGAACAAGCTCAACAAGCTCGGAAGTAACAGGTAAGAACATACCACAGTATCCTGTGTGAGAAGTATGATGTCTCAAATCAGCTGAGCTGTTACCCTGAGTGGCTTCTGTTAGCATGCCATTCAGCACTCTGATTTGGATAATGATTTAGGCTTGTCAATAATATGAACTTATTCAAAGTACAATTAAATGATGGATACCTGGTATACTTGGAATTAAAGCTGCGGCCTGAAAAGGTTGAGAACCACTGCTTTAGTGAACAACGTGTGATGTAACGTCTTTACCAACAATATTTCTTCATGTGATTGTTTTTCATGTAGTGGGAGTCACTGAGTCCCCCTGAAGATGACTGAATCTCCACCCCAAAAGGAAGATTTTTTCTTGTTTTCTTTTTTTGGAATGCAGATGGGATGGTGCGATGATGTGACACTAACGACTGGTAAAGTCATGGCTAGCATGCAATGCACACATTGGCTCTCGTGTTGGTCTTGATCACTAAGTTAAGAATGTTATTTAGAAAGCATGTTATTTACACAGTTCATTGTTTACCTGGTTGTCCCATAGTTTCAATGTATCATTACTTGGACAGTATATTGTATTTAGGCACTACACTGTCTCTGCTCTCGTATGTGTCTACCGTGCCTACTGTAAGTTGTTCTGGATAAATAGAGTCTGCTAAATGCCTACATTAAAATAGATTGTTATTTACACAGTTTATTGTTCAAGCATGTTATTTACATTGTTTATCGGGTCATCCCATAGTTTCAATGTCTAGATTATTTGGATGGTAGACTGTTTAGACAGATAAGATGTCAGGTTCTTTAGGCACTACACTGTGTCTCTGCTCTCCATGTACTGTACATGTTTACCTTGCCCACTGGAAGTTGCTCTGGATAAAGAGAGTCTGATAAATGCAACAACAATGTGTGGGAGTGTTTCTTTAGTTGTACAGTAATGTAAATGAACATGCCTGTATCACTAATGTAAATGAACATGCCTGTATCCTGTGTGAGAAGTATGATGTATGAATCAAAGTTTTAAAAGGAGGAATGTTTTTTTTCACAGCTTTACTTGATATAAATAAACTATCACTAAATTTGAACAAGACAAAAATCATGTTATTTGGAAACCGTAAAATAGAAGAACAAATGGAAGTACACATTATGATAGATAATGTTAACATCGAAAGGGTTCTGGGTGTAATACTAAACCATAGAATCTGCTGGAAACTATAAACTATGTGAGAACAAAGGTTGCATGGAGCATTGCAATTCTGGGGACAACAAAACTATTTTGGATCATAAATCACTTCATATTTGATATTGCTCACTTGCACTACCATATATCAATTACTGTGTAGCAGGCCTGGAATTTCATCATTTTAGGGGCAAGGCCACTTGGCCTTTGGTGTTGTCTATTTTTTGAGGGCACAAAGGCCAAATGTCAGGGCAGGAAGGCCATCAGTGTTAGGGATGATAACCTAATCTGCAATGAAATAAATACATTATGGTATTTACAATCTGATCCATGCTCACCCCGAGTCCCCATGGTTTAAAGATGGGGACTCCCGGACTCGGGGAAGATTTCAGAATCCAGAATCTCAACAAAAGACACTCGTGTCTACATGACAAGAAAGACACACCGGTGTCTACTGTCTATAAATATTGACAAGAAGGAGACAGATGAGAAAGTGGTACAGTCAGCTGGGGCATTAAGGCCACTGTGGCCTCAGGTCATGCATTTTCTGGTGGGGCACAAGGCCAAAATGAGGGGCAATGGCGGCCATGGCCTTCATGGCCTCCATGAAATTCCTACACGGCTGTGTAGAAATCTGGGGTAACACTTGACAAAGTAATATAAAACCATTATGCATTCTTCAAAAAAAGAGCCATTAGAAATGTTAACAAGGTAGGTTATCTGGATCACACAAATGTACTGTTTTTACAATCACATGTCATTAAGTTAATGGATCTTATTGAATACAAAACCACGCTGATTATGTTTAGAGCCAGAAACGGGCTATTGCCAGGCAACATATAAAAGATGTTCAGTGATAAAGAGGGGGGTTACAGTTTGAGACGAGAGCTTGATTTCAAGGTGCAGTTTGCTGGTACAACATTGAAAAGCATGTGTATTTCAGTTTGTGGAGTGAGTTTGTGGAATGGACTAAGTATTGGAGGTGCAGCGAAGTCCAAACATGAACCATTTCAAAAAGATATATAAAAAGATCATATTTAAGAGGTATTGGGATGAGGAGGGGCTGTGTTGACCTATTGAGTCAAAACATCCCTGGTGTTTCAGTTAGTATCAATGAATTGTTTCTTTTATCATTTTCATTTGATATTACTGCAGTCATTTTCTTTTCTTTTTTTTTTTTCCTTCTTTGAATATGCAGTGGAGATATTTTCCAAAAGGGAGGTAGGAGCTTAATAAGTTTTATACTTCATCCTACTCCTTTTCGGACATTGTCAATGTTTTTTTTTTTTTTTTGCCTTTTTTTATGTTCGAAATAAACTCTTTCATTCATTCATTTATCTTCTGTGTCATTTGTTTTTGATTTAGACTTTTTTATAATAATAATAATAATAAATTTTATTTGTATTGCACTTTTCATTCAGTGAATCTCAGAGTGCTACATACATTTCAAGGAGAACACATACTAAAAGAATAAAAAATTATCAAAGTCAATAATAAACATTAGCAGGTGGATTCAATAATCAATAATCAAAATCAATAATATAATGTTATATGACGATAATATGCAGATTTTAAAATACAAAGATAACTTAAAACTATAAACTAGAAAAGGCCTTCCTGAATAAAAAGGTTTTTAGGCCAGCTTTAAAAGAGTCTAGGTTCTGTGGTGCTCTCAGCTCTATGGGGAGGCTGTTCCACAGGCGTGGTGCTGCCGAGCAGAAGGCCCGGTCCCCCATAGTGCGTAGCTTGGTATCAGGGACTTCCAGGAAGAATTTGTTTGCTGATCTGAGGGTCCGGGTGGAGGTTTGTGGAGGCTTGGTAATTAGTGACTGTAGGTAGGGGGGGGCAAGTCCATTTATGCAGTTGTGAGTGATGAGGAGTATCTTGTAGTCAATCCTGGCTGAGACGGGGAGCCAGTGCAGTGTGAAGAGGATGGGTGTTATGTGGTCGTATTTACGGACTCTCATTAGGACCCTGGCAGCGCTGTTCTGTATATACTGCAGCTTCTGCATACTCTTGCCAGGAATCCCAATAAAGAGCCCGTTACAGTAGTCCAGTCTTGAGGAGATAAAGGCATGGACAAGCTTCTCTGCGTCTGACAGGGTTAGAAGGGGGCGGAGTTTGGAAATGTTTTTGAGATGGTAGAATGCGGTTTTGCACAGATGGTTTATGTGGTTCTTGAAAGTCAGTTGAGGATCGAACTTGACACCAAGGTTTGTAACTGAGGGGGAGAAGGGAATGACCTGGCCGTCGAAGGTGAGATGTGACATGGGGCATGACTGAACCTGGTGTGGTGTGCCAACAAGAAGGGCTTCGGTTTTATTGCTGTTTAACTGGAGGAAGTTGGTGCTCATCCATGCCTTTATCTCCCCAAGACAGGAGGTGAGACTTGACATGGCTGCAGAGGGGTTGGGGGATGTTTTAATGTACAGTTGGGTGTCATCAGCATAACAATGGAATGATATTCCATGTCTGCTGATGACACTACCAAGGGGCAACATGTATGTTATAAAAAGAAGGGGGCCGAGAACCGACCCCTGCGGGACGCCACAGGTGACAGGGAGCGATTTGGACTTGCACTCCCCCAGTGCAACATATTCAGTCCTACCAGAAAGGTAGGACTGAAACCACTTGAGAGCAGAGTCTGATAGTCCAATGATGGTGTGTAAACGCTCCAGGAGGATGGAATGGTCCACTGTGTCAAACGCAGCCGTTAAGTCCAGAAGGATAAGTAGCGATGGTGATCCATCATCAGCTGTCATCAACAGGTCATTTGTTACCCTCAGCAGAGCTGTTTCAGTACTGTGGGCTGTACGAAAGCCTGACTGAAATGTCTCGAAAAGGTTGTTATCATTCAGATGTTCTTGGAGCTGAAAAGCAACCACCTTCTCCAACACCTTTGACAGGAAGGCGAGATTGGAAATAGGCCTGTAGTTGGCTAGAACCTCTGGGTCCAGGGTGGGCTTTTTGAGAAGGGGACGGATGACAGCAACCTTGAGAGCAGATGGGACATGGCCAGTTTGAAGGGAAAGGTTAACAGTTTGTGTAATGAGAGGACTGAGGATGGGAATATGTGATTTTAGCAGAGCAGTGGGAATGGGGTCCAGGGCACATGTGCAGGATTTCATTTTGCCGAGAACTTTCTCTATGTGGCTCTGCTGGACCTCAGTGAAATATGAAAATGGCTGCACACTCACCGGTAGGTTGTTGGTGGCAGGAGGAGACAGAGGAGAAGAACTGGGCATCAGGGAGCGAATGCTATCGACCTTGGATTTAAAAAAGTCAATAAAACGGTTACATTGCTCCTCAGTTGCCTCAGTTGAGGAGGATGATTGTGGCTTCAAAAGGTTTTTGGCAATATTTGCTTTATTAGCAGAGTGTAAGGAGACAGGAAACCGAGGTCACAGAAGAAGGGAGACATGCAACATGTAGCAGTCACCCAACGCCTGAAGAAAGGAAGCTATCTTTACATTTCATTTTTGAATTTGCATGTCTGCTAAGCACTCAAGCTATCCACGGCTTTCCAACGCCCCATAGTGCATTGCGCAGACGCTGTACCGAGCTTCTGGGCTGCATCTGCGACGCGACATGAGCTTGTATGTCTGCTGTTAAACCGGAAGTGTGGTCCAGATAGTCTCCAGTAAACTCCCGTGGAAAGAGGTGGATAGGCTTTGATTATTTAGCACTGCTGGGACCAGGGACATGGACATGTTGCTATGGCTGGGATGGCATGGCTGGGACCAGGGACATGGACATGTTGCTGCGTGGCACTGCTGGAATGGGGACTGACAGGAGTCTGGTTGTAATAGAATCACCAACTTCTTTACCCAACTCAGTTGGTCAAAACACCAAATTGTCTGAATGCATTGTCTAGTTCAACATTATCACCATGAATTTAAAGTGAAATATCCCTTTAATTCATTTTAGTATTCTTACAGTAAATTGTTTATTGCTTCAGGCCTGGGGTTGTTCAAGAAGCTGAAATGTTCCTGAATGTTTTTGTTGTCCATAATCAGTGATGATGCAACACTGCGTTAGGAGTTGTCTGAGCAGTGTTTGAACGTCTGCCTTGGTCAGCTCTGTTGTCTTTGTACTTTTTGGAAACATTTTGATTTATAACATCAGAGCTCAGCAAAATGCTTCTGTGATTTTTTTTTCTTCATATGTCTAGTAATTCTGTTAGTTTTGAAAACATGTCATGTCAGGCACTAAAGCTAGCCTTACACCTAACAACTTTGGTAAGATTGTGGACAGATTTGGGAAAGATTTCTTAAAGACTACCCCTCACACTATAAGATTTGAAAAAGACTCCCCAAAGACTGTAGGATGATTTTTCAAAGATTTAAGTTGTTAGATGTGTATGCCTCTAAAGATTTTGTAAAGACTGGTTCAAGATTCCCTTTTATTTGCTGAAATATGCCTATATTATATAGCCTTGTGTTCCTAAATAAATTATAATATTATTATAAAGAATTAGGCTAACCATAAATGAAAATAGACGATCTACAAGCTCAGTCACAGCGCGTCGCATCACAGTATTGCAGTATTGATACTTTTACTTGATTACTTTTTCCATCACTGCACAGTGCACACACACACACCGAGCTCCGCCTTCCTCCCTCAGCCCTCTGTGCCTCTCCTCTCTAGTTCTCTCCTCTCAGTCTAGCCGGCGCAGATCGATCCTATCAACTATTATCAACGTTGAATGTTTGGAATAATGGAAACGCGGAGAAATAACTAATAAAGGGCTGTCGTAGTAGCCGCACCAACAACGACCAGGCTGGCAGCTCAGGCAGCGTCTTTTGGGGAATGAATGGCTTGGCTTTTGGCTTGTTCTGTTTAGGTTGTAGGCTAGGCTACGTCATTGTATTCATTCAGACTCAGCCCCGATTTGTGAAAATATTAAACCAGTTTGATAGTCTCGTAACAGAATCTGGCTCTCAAGTTGGGGTAAAAATCGAGTCGGACCACTACCTCACATTTAACGATTGAGTAACGACTGAGTCACAGGAGCGCGCCGCGATTAGCCTCGATTTTATTACGATTGAGAAATCTTTTCAAAGTCGTTAGATGTAAGAGGGCCTTAAGCCAATACAAGTGCCTATTGGAGCACAGCGTGTAATGTTAGATGTTAGACTGTGGCAGGCAGAGCAGTTGAAACTGAACTGAAATTAAGGCCCCGGCTACACGGAGCTGGATTGTTGCTGGATTGTTGATATCTAGACACTTTTTTGTGCTGTTGGGGCATGTAGCCACACGAAGCTGGATAGTTTGGCAGTGAATCTGGATAGTTTTCAATCCGGATAAATAAGTGGAGACACTGAAAACTATCCGCTTCACTGGATCCGTGTAGTCAAGATAGGCGGATATTTCTGAAGACAATGACATCACCGTAATCTTCGCGCATGCCCATTGATTCTTTTGGCATGTAACACGAATCCCAGTCAACACTCTCTTGTGCTCTCATGGCCTTGTATTGTACGGCGATATTAAGCAGCAACTCAACCTCATCGTCGGTCCATATAAAAATTTTATCACTTTTTTCACTTTTATCTTTTTTCTTCTTGCTCTCCATGACTTCACTCACGTGTTTTCAGTAGCTGTTTGTTTTTGTTTTTGATTCACTGCCGGTGTTCCGGCTTAGTACTGCGCATGCTGAGATGCTGAGCCTATTCTTCTATGGTAGAGCACTCTGGGTATTACTTATCCCTTACCACCACGGCGCCACCTACTGGCCTGGCATGCTTGTTGGAGCCTATAATTATAGACCTTGCCTCCCTCTAGTGGAGGTCTGGGGACTCATATTTTAGACCTAGATATCCAGCTCCGTGTGGACCTAGATAGTTTTCTATCTGGATATCAACAATCTATCTGGATATCAACAATCCAGCTCCGTGTAGCCGGGGCCTAAATCTAAGGTTCCTCAAGCAAGCAGGCACACTAACAGAGAGCATTCAGGGGGGTTATATAGACAGGGACTTAACTAGAAGCAGGTGAACTCAAAGTACAATCAACACTGGGATTGGCTGGGCCAAACAGGACACAGGTGACAGGGGTTAACAATAATTAGAGTGGAGAGACAAGACAGCTGCAAGGGCAGACAGGAAGCAGAAGAACTTTACTACAAAATAAAATACACTTGGGGATGAACAGTAATGTAAACACAAAATACAGAACACATTGAGGCAGAGCTACACTCAGTGTGCATGACCATTTGGTGTACAGGGACATTCACTATGTCACAAAGTGGCTGTTCTCATGCATTTTCTCCACTGTTTTAATGTTGGTATCTTAACTTTTATTGAAGCTTTTACCAATTAAAGCTCTTCATTAGCATTTTGTCACAGGAACTGCAAGGTCAGATGAAGTCAAATGCAGTCCCGATGTCTCAGGTTTGCACATGGTGTGCACAGATCCCTGGGAATATGGGCTAGTGTGGTGGAATTTACACCCCCAAAATGACTTTTTTTTCCTATTGATTACCTACTTGATTACCCATAGAGACTTGAATTCAATAAAATAAATTTGTTTTTGTCGCATTCTTAAGACAATGAGATTATAATACATTTAGAATAGATAACACAAACATGTGATAGATTCCTTCCTCGCCACAACAACACCCCCTGGCGGTAGTGGTGTGTGATAGAGGCTGGCAACCAGGCAAATGTTAAATGGCTTCAAAACTTGATAAATTCTGACCTCTAGTGGTTGGTTTTAGATTTGCCTTACTGGGATAACAATTAACATCAAGTGTGACTTTAGTTTTTTTCAAACACCTGATTTTAATAATTTATATTTGCTATATTTGCTTAATATGTATGAACATTGGCAATAACTCAGGCAAAGAAACTGGGTCTAGGTAAATGTTCTCTATTGAGTGAAAGTGATTAAAGCATGTGATTGTCTGGGGATGAGAGTATAATAGATATAGAATAGATTTAAACTCTTTCTACTATTTCTAAGTAAACTAAATATGAAACTATCAGGTCATTTACAGGCCATACTCAAAGGAGGGTTGTTTTGTTGTTTTGTTTTTATTTTTCGTACAATCAAAATCATCCTGGACACGGCAATATGGATTGGACACATAAAACAAAGCCTTTTCTAGTTA
>NC_137811.1:74919702-74922202 GCF_963921795.1 Nannobrachium achirus | reverse complement strand
TGTAGACAGAGGAAAGGGACCCATGTTTATGTTAAGGCGCTGTAGCTGCAATGTTCACACTTCAGATATGCTATTTATATCATTGCGTTCACACAGGTCTGCTCTCTGATTTGATCCAAATATCTAAGCTGTGTGATGTATATATTCTGAGTTAAAACTATAAATATCTATAAATGTCCCTCTCCACTCTACTGATTGACACAGCTGTGATTAAAGGCCTGTCTGCCATTGGCTGTTCTGTGGTGCTGCAAAGTAACCAAGTACATTTACTCAAGTATATACAAGTACTTGTACCTACAGTACAATTTTGAGGTACTTTTACTCTAATTTCCATTTTTGTTACTTATACTCTACTATAAATACAGCATTTGACAGCTTCAATTACTTGTTACTTTGCAGATTTTATTATTAATAATAATAATAATTATTATTATTAACAAGCACACACGCACGCGCACGCACACACACACACACACACACACACACACACACACACACACACACACACACACACACACACACACACACACTTAAAAAACTCACTTAATACTTTGTCTAATTGTAAGAAGCTGATCTACAATGTGACGTTGTGACATGTTGTGATCTTGTAGATCTGCTGTTTTTAAAAAGCTTGTCAATATTAGGACCATCTGCGTACTATTACTTTGATGTGGTTTGCTGGTTTGCAAAGTGTGATTCAGGGAACCCCTGAGGATCCTTGAGGGGTTTCCAGGGGATCCATTGCTGGTTCCCAAAGTGTGGTTCGAGGACCCCTGAGGGACCGTGATGTGTTTCCAGGGGGTCCATTACTGGTTCTCTCTCTCTCTCACACACACACACACACACACACACACACGCACACGCACACGCACACACACACACACACAGGTCCCCCCTCTTTCTTCCCAGGCTTTAAACAGCCATAACTTCAGTTCCCAACATGCTACTGGTCTCAAACTTGTGTTGTGTTGTTTGTTTACCCGTCCACATTATGTTTTAATTTTATTTTGATTTAATTGTCCTTAACGCTAAGTTCATGTAATAACACTGCTTGTCTACATTGTATTTCCATTACCATTTTACGTCAGTAAAATGAAAGAGAGCATTGCCTGGGACACTTTTTACTATTATTTATTTTGGTTGGAAGCGAGCCCACACTGTTTCGAAGGAACAGTATTTCTAGTTATTATTATTATTATTATTATTATTATTTTAAATGGAGTTACTCAGTAATTGCAATTGAAATGTAATTCCCCTAATGTAGTAATACCCACCTCTGGATGCTCTGTATCGACACCGCAGGATGGTCAGAATCCCAACAAGTACTACAACAAGTGCTACAATCGGCCACACTATGATATGCGGAGAAGTCGGTTTCACATCAGGCCCAGGCTCTGCTAGAAATGAGACATAAAGCACTGCAGGTGAACGTGACTGAACTTCCTTCAACAGTTTACAGTTTACAGTTTAGGCATTTAGCAGACGCTTTTTATCCATAGCGATTTACAATAAGCAGATAATACATCACTATAATAAACAAGATACCATGTCAGAACATCAACAACAATATAGCAAATGCATATGAATATCAATCAATCTATCTATCTATCTATCTATCTATCTATATATATATATATATATATATATATATATATATATATATATATATATATATATAATCAGTAAAGAAAAGGATTCTAAAAACCTACAAAAATGCTAACTAGCTTCATGTATGGTCCTTGAGTGTTTCAGTAGTGCTATGGGTTTAGGTGGAGTTTAGGTGAGTATTCAGTCCACGGCGAAAGCTAGCGAGTGAGTCCGTTGTTCTAAGTGCGACAGGGAGTTTATATCACAGCTTGGGGGCCAGGAGGCAAACTGTCTCGGACGGACGAGTGGAGATGTAAGGGTTAAATGTATAAAATGTAAAAAACACCTTGGAGCTACTATGGTCTTCATAATATGCAGTGTAGGATATACTGTAGCCCACACATGGGCAACATACGCCCAGGGGCCGGACCGGAGCTAAATTAAATTGGACCCAGAGCCGAATTAAATTGGCCCGACCCTAAAATGGGCCCGGCTCGGGGAAAAACAGAACCGATCTGGCAGGGTCTTTGTCCGATGCTATATTATGCTTATTTTTCAATATTACTTTGAGACTAGCAGACGCTTGATAGAGCGCAGTAGCGCAGTGAGCGGCGCTGAGCACACCTCGCCCGCCTCTCAGAATAGGCGAGCCATCAGCGGAGAGTTGCGACGCGTGCCGTGCGTGCATTATGCAGAAAATCTTGAACTCAGTCCCGACTCCCAAGCTGAACAACGACAATCACAGTGATATCCACAACAAACGCCAACCTGTCCAGGCAGTGAGTATGTTACTGTCCAGTTAGTGTCCACGCAGCTCGCATCACAAAAACTTCCTCCTCCTCGCTCTAGGCTGCCCGTCAGAATAATCACAGACAGGGACGTGCAGAGAATGTTAGAGAGGCAGGGGCAGACA
>NC_137811.1:74809208-74919502 GCF_963921795.1 Nannobrachium achirus | reverse complement strand
GCACGCATTTAATGAATACGATGCAAGCCATTTACCATGAGAGGGAGTGGGTTGTTGGCTGATTTACCACTGGTTTCAGTGGTGAATGAAGCAGTGGTAAATCAGCCAACAACCCACGACCCTCGAATGGTAAATTGCTTTTCTACCACTTCTACCATATAAATGAAAGAAAACACAGTTGTAACTTGCAAGGTTATTTAGTTATACAACTGCAACACAACAGTGGGCGGGGTCCATGAGCCAACTCAAGGTTGTTGACTGATTTACCACTGTTTTAAGCCAATCAGAATCCAATATCTGAACATGTGACCACAAAAAGTGGTAGAAGAACCAGATTTGTCTGTTTAGCATGACCCCCTTCCGTTACTCTAATACAAAATACATCTGTTATGCTGTAAGGGGCAAAAGAGTGTTTTATAAGACTATAGTCCAATGCAAGGGGGGGGGGGGGGTGGGGGGTGCACAGGGGTGTGCACAGTATCTGAGGGATTGAATGTAGGAGTCTCTTTATGCCCATACATGGTGTTCCGTGTCCAGGCCAGTCTGTAATGTCAGTACTATGATGTCCATAGCGACAAAACTGTGCAGTATCAGTGATGTCAGCATGCAGATGGTCAGACGGACAGACATTCACTAAATTAATAGTTAGATAAGATAATAAAACCTTATTGTCCATCAAGCATAAAATGGAAATTCGTCATTATGCAACAATAAAACATGCATAAAATAAAAATAAAAAATTAATTGCCGTATGCGGAGCTGATGTCTGACATCAGAGTTTTAGCAACCGGTACTGTGTGTGCAGAGATCTCCATATATGGGCATAAGGGGACAAAGGCAAACAGATTGGGGTTTGCATTAAAGGGTGAGGCATTCATGGGGTCCGCTCCAAAAGAAAAAGAAAATAAAAGAGACAAAGACAAACATAAGACAAGCAACAAAGCGTGGGACTGGGAGGATGACTTGAATGATGCAGATTTAAGCAGGCTGCATATTCTGCTTAAAGAAGAAACAAACAAAAAGCGACAGAGATCTCATATATGGGCATTAGTGATGCGCGGGTCAGCTTTTTTTCATAACCCGACGACCCACAGCCCGCACGAAAAGTAACCCGCCCGCGCCCGCCCCGCAGAACAATATATAAATCAACGAATCCGCCCGCCCCGCAACCCGCATTTAAAAAAAAGATGGTATATCATCTCCACAATAGCTCATCTTTATATACGGCTCTCTAAGTACCCAAAGTCGCTTTACAGGAGAAAGGTCTACAGTAGCACAATATTGTCATGGGCTAAATAAACAAACGTGTTGTTCAAATTGGGGTTTAGCCTAAAAGACATTCATTCAAAGACGTTCATTCTCTCTGGGGCATCGTCGGGGTAAGAATGGCGTTTCAGGTTTTATGTCAATCATATTTATACAGCGCCTCGCACTTTAAACAGACAGCAAAAGACGGACAATATTAAATCCTTTTGGTTATTGATTAATCACCAGATTGGAGAGATGGGAGCGACTGGAGTCTCGAGGTGAGCGTGGTTGGTTCATTCAGTCAAAAAATCCGTCTCACTTGCGAAAGTTGTGTTTCAAATCGTATCCGTTGACTGGCTGGTTATATAACTTAAAGCTGTACTGTGGAAGCTGCTCAACTAATGGTCAGTAGCGGTATTGCTTTTTTTGGCCGGAGTCGCCGCGGACCAACGGAACGGGGGTCCACGGACCACCGCGGCCGTCACGAGCACCTCCGCCTCGCCGATACGCATCCGTAGAGCCGTCTCCCGTCATTTTTAGACCAGGATTGAGGGAGTAGCAAGCAAGATTCCTTCACCAATGTAAACACAGTTGCTGAGGGAAGCTACTTCCTTTAGAGACAGCAAGACTCGCTGTGATTGGCCGGTGGTGTATGATCTGCGCTGTGATTGGCCGGTAGTGTATCATGTGGGAGATGACATCATTTTGCCGGGAAATTCTCCCCCCCTCACAACTCATAGAAAACATATAAAGAGAAGGCTTCAGAAGCTGAAAATAACAGAGTGGGTGTTCTAAAACTTTAGCGATTTAACAGTTAGGACAATTTTAAGATTTGTTTTATAAAAGAAGTTACATGGTATAACTTTAACCGACACAAAGTATTTATAAACGGACTTGTGTGGATGACAGAGACATACAAGTGAAATCCTGATCAGCGACACGCGCTGAATTGTTTGTGCATCTTCTCTTCTGTGCTCACGTTGTGTCAAATGTTGGCAAAATGTGGTTCACGGCCCCAACAGGAGCGGAATTGGGATGGTCCTCGCACCAAGGAGCGGAGGAGAAACCTCGCTCATCTCTGGCGCATTTTAAAACTCGCTCGCTCGTCGTGCTCGTATTCAAACGTAGTAGACCTATTCTTATTGTTATAGGACTACTCTTATTAAGAATAAAAGGCAAATTAAGAACAGGTGATTATTCTTATTTATTTTTTGCACATAGTGGTGATAACCCGCCCGCCCGCCGCCCGCCAATGGAGTCTGAAAACCTTGACCCACCCACCCGCATGCGGGCGGGTTGGCGGGCGGGTGGGGGCACCGGGTAGATCCGCGCATCACTAATGGGCATAAAATGGACGCAGATAAACAGATATCTCCATATATGGCATATATGGGCATAAAATGGACGTAGAATCACAAAGATCTCCATATACGGACATAAAGGGACACAGACAGACAGATACAGATATCTCCATATATGGGCATAAAATGGACGCAAATAGACAGATATCTCCATATATGGGCATATATGGGCATAAAATGGACCCAGAACTATATCTGCAGTGATCTCCATATATGGACATAAAATGGACGCCGACAGACAGACAGACAGATACAGATATCTCCATATATGGGCATAAATGGACACAGGCAAACGGGTCCTATGACAACAGGTATAATGGGGTTTGCATTAAAGGGCGGGGCATTCATTCCCTATTTACATCGTTCCCGAGTTGGCCAGGGCGCCCACTAGACGCTGGGCCGCCCGACAGCTTCTAGTCATTTAAATTGTGAAATTGTGTTAAATTTAAAATTATGCTGTAAGGGGCAAAATATTGTTTTATAAGACTATAGTCCTATGCAAGGGGGGGGGGGGGGGGGTGCACAGGGGTGTGCACAGTATCTGAGGGATTGAATGTAGGAGTCTCTTTATGCCCATACATGGTGTTCCGTGTCCAGGCCAGTCTGTAATGTCAGTACTATGATGTCCATAGCGACAAAACCGTGCAGTATCAGTGATGTCAGCATGCAGATGGTCAGACGGACAGACATTCACTAAATTAATAGTTAGATAAGATAAGAAAACCATATGGTCCATCAAGCATAAAATGGACATTCGTCATTATGCAACAATAAAACATGCATAAAATACAAATAAAACATTTAAAATGCATCCCATAACATAGCATCAGTGATCAAAGGCTGAGAGGATTGAATGGAAGAGCTTCATAAAAATGTATTATTATTATAATTTAAATTGGCCACTCTTGTAAGCCTTCTTTTATGTTTCTGGGTGAGCTTGTTCCTCTCTCTAAATGAGAGGTTCTCATACCAAGAGACCATGTTAAAACACTCTCAGTGAGTGACCAATAGACCATATGGTCAGGGTGTGTTATACAGTAGGTGGTACAGACCCTCTGGCTGCCTAGAGGGGTGGTAGACCTGGATGTCATATAGGTAGTCTGGGCTGTTGAAGAGCAGGGTCTCCCCAGTACCCTGAGTCTTGTGGGCTCTGTGGATGGATTTGGTGTCATACTGTGTCCAGTAGATGTGATCCTCAAACAGAGTAATAGAGGCGATGTTGCGGATGCCCTGATTTAGAACTACAGATGGACAAAACCAAAAGAGTGTTATTATATGATAATAAGTGTTATGGGTCAAGTATATGTATGTATGTATGTATGTGTGTGTGTGTGTGTGTGTGTGTGTGTGTGTGTGTGTGTGTGTGTGTGTGTGTGTGTGTGTGTGTGTGTGTGTGCGTGCGTGCGTGCGTGCGTGCGTGCGTGCGTGTGTGCGTGTGTGTATGTATGTATGTATGTATGTCATTGGAAGATGGAATGTGTGTGTGTGTGTGTGTGTGTGTGTGTGTGTGTGTGTGTGTGTGTGTGTGTGTGTGTGTGTGTGTGTGTGTGCGCGTGCGCGTGCGTGTGCGTGTGCGTGTGTGTGTGTGTGTGTGTGTGTACATGTGCACATGTGCATGTTACCTGTGTGTCTGTTGGTTCCGTCCAGGCTGGCAAACTCAATGCTATTCTCCTCATTGTAATCGGTCCAGTAGATGTGATCATTGATGAAGTCTAGCGTCAGGCCATAAGGCGATGTGATCTTATCCTTCACAATGATGCTCCTGTTGGTGCCGTCCATCCCTATCCTCCCTATGTGGGGGTTGCTGCCCTCGTCGGTCCAGTACAAGTACCTGACAGGGAGACACTGCATCAGCTTCACTTTCCACAACACATCTGGCATCCATCACTGTGCAGTACTAGTGGACATCATGCAATGTGAAATCTATCTATCTATCTATCTATCTGTCTATCTGTCTATCTATCTATCTATCTATCTATCTGTCTGTCTGTCTGTCTGTCTGTCTGTCTGTCTGTCTGTCTGTCTGTCTGTCTGTCTGTCTATCTATCTATCTATCTATCTATCTATCTATCTAGACAGATTATATCTATCTATCTATCTATCTATCTATCTATCTATCTATCTATATATCTAGACAGATTCTATCTATCTATCTATCTATCTATCTATCTATCTATCTATCTATCTATCTATCTATCTATCTATCTATCTATCTAGACAGATTATATCTATCTATATATCTATCTATCTATCTATCTATCTATCTATCTATCTATCTATCTATCTAGACAGATTATATCTATCTATCTATCTATCTATCTATCTATCTATCTATCTATCTATCTATCTATCTATCTATCTAGACAGATTCTATCTATCTATCTATCTATCTATCTATCTATCTATCTATCTATCTATCTATCTATCTATCTATCTATCTATATATCTATCTAGACAGATTATATCTATCTATCTATCTATCTATCTATCTATCTATCTATCTATCTATCTATCTATCTATATATCTATCTATCTATCTAGACAGATTATATCTATTTATCTATCTATCTATCTATCTAGACAGATTATATCTATCTATCTATCTATCTATCTATCTATCTATCTATCTATCTATCTAGACAGATTCTATCTATCTATCTATCTATCTGTCTGTCTGTCTGTCTGTCTGTCTGTCTGTCTGTCTGTCTGTCTGTCTGTCTGTCTGTCTGTCTGTCTGTCTGTCTGTCTGTCTGTCTGTCTGTCTGTCTATCTATCTATCTATCTATCTATCTATCTATCTATCTAGACAGATTCTATCTATCTATCTATCTATCTATCTATCTATCTATCTATCTATCTATCTATCTATCTATCTATCTATCTATATATATATCTATCTAGACAGATTATATCTATCTATCTATCTATCTATCTATCTATCTATCTATCTATCTATATATATATCTATCTATCTATCTATCTAGACAGATTATATCTATTTATCTATCTATCTATCTATCTAGACAGATTATATCTATCTATCTATCTATCTATCTATCTATCTATCTAGACAGATTCTATCTATCTATCTATCTATCTATCTGTCTGTCTGTCTGTCTGTCTGTCTGTCTGTCTGTCTGTCTGTCTGTCTGTCTGTCTGTCTGTCTGTCTGTCTGTCTGTCTGTCTGTCTGTCTGTCTGTCTGTCTGTCTGTCTATCAACCCTAACCCCTAACCCTATCTATCTATCTATCTATCTATCTATCTATCTATCTATCTATCTATCTATCTATCTATCTATCTATCTATGCCCCCTCGCTATCTATCTATCTATCTATCTATCTATCTATCTATCTATCTATCTATCTATCTATCTATCTATCTATCTATCTATCTACCTACAGTATCTATCTATCTATCTATCTATCTATCTATCTATCTGTCTGTCTGTCTGTCTGTCTGTCTGTCTGTCTGTCTGTCTGTCTGTCTGTCTGTCTGTCTGTCTGTCTGTCTGTCTGTCTGTCTGTCTGTCTGTCTGTCTGTCTGTCTGTCTATCAACCCTAACCCCTAACCCTATCTATCTATCTATCTATCTATCTATCTATCTATCTATCTATCTATCTATCTATCTATCTAGACAGATTATATCTATCTATCTATCTATCTATCTATCTATCTATCTATCTATCTATCTATCTATCTATCTATATATCTATCTAGACAGATTATATCTATCTATCTATCTATCTATCTATATATCTATCTATCTATCTAGACAGATTATATCTATTTATCTATCTATCTATCTATCTATCTAGACAGATTATATCTATCTATCTATCTATCTATCTATCTAGACAGATTCTATCTATCTATCTATCTATCTATCTATCTATCTATCTATCTATCTGTCTGTCTGTCTGTCTGTCTGTCTGTCTGTCTGTCTGTCTGTCTGTCTGTCTGTCTGTCTGTCTGTCTGTCTGTCTGTCTGTCTGTCTGTCTGTCTGTCTGTCTGTCTGTCTGTCTATCAACCCTAACCCCTAACCCTATCTATCTATCTATCTATCTATCTATCTATCTATCTATCTATCTATCTATCTATCTATCTATCTATCTATCTGTGCCCCCTCGCTATCTATCTATCTATCTATCTATCTATCTATCTATCTATCTATCTATCTATCTATCTATCTATCTATCTATCTATCTATCTATCTATCTACCTACAGTATCTATCTATCTATCTATCTATCTATCTATCTATCTATCTATCTATCTATCTATATACCTACAGTATCTATCTATCTATCTATCTATCTATCTATCTAGACAGATTATATCTATCTATCTATCTATCTATCTATATATCTATCTATCTATCTAGACAGATTATATCTATTTATCTATCTATCTATCTATCTATCTAGACAGATTATATCTATCTATCTATCTATCTATCTATCTATCTATCTATCTATCTAGACAGATTCTATCTATCTATCTATCTATCTATCTATCTATCTATCTATCTATCTATCTATCTATCTATCTGTCTGTCTGTCTGTCTGTCTGTCTGTCTGTCTGTCTGTCTGTCTGTCTGTCTGTCTGTCTGTCTGTCTGTCTGTCTATCAACCCTAACCCCTAACCCTATCTATCTATCTATCTATCTATCTATCTATCTATCTATCTATCTATCTATCTATCTATCTATCTATCTATCTATCTATCTATCTGTGCCCCCTCGCTATCTATCTATCTATCTATCTATCTATCTATCTATCTATCTATCTATCTATCTATCTATCTATCTATCTATCTATCTATCTATCTATCTATCTATCTACCTACAGTATCTATCTATCTATCTATCTATCTATCTATCTATCTATCTATCTATCTATCTATATACCTACAGTATCTATCTATCTATCTATCTATCTATCTATCTATCTGTCTGTCTGTCTGTCTGTCTGTCTGTCTGTCTGTCTGTCTGTCTGTCTGTCTGTCTGTCTGTCTGTCTGTCTGTCTGTCTGTCTGTCTGTCTGTCTGTCTGTCTATCTATCAACCCTAACCCCTAACCCTATCTATCTATCTATCTATCTATCTATCTATCTATCTATCTATCTATCTATCTATCTATCTATCTATCTAGACAGATTATATCTATCTATCTATCTATCTATCTATCTATCTATCTATCTATCTATCTATCTATCTATCTATATATCTAGACAAATTCTATCTATCTATCTATCTATCTATCTATCTATCTATATATCTATCTATCTATCTATCTAGACAGATTATATCTATCTATCTATCTATCTATCTATCTATCTATCTATCTATCTATCTATCTATCTAGACAGATTATATCTATCTATCTATCTATCTATCTATCTATCTATCTATCTATCTATCTATCTAGACAGATTCTATCTATCTATCTATCTATCTATCTGTCTGTCTGTCTGTCTGTCTGTCTGTCTGTCTGTCTGTCTGTCTGTCTGTCTAACCCTAACCCCTAACCCTATCTATCTATCTATCTATCTATCTATCTATCTATCTATCTATCTATCTATCTATCTATCTATGCCCCCTCGCTATCTATCTATCTATCTATCTATCTGTCTGTCTGTCTGTCTGTCTGTCTGTCTGTCTGTCTGTCTGTCTGTCTGTCTGTCTGTCTGTCTGTCTGTCTGTCTGTCTGTCTGTCTATCTATCTATCTATCTATCTAGACAGATTATATCTATCTATCTATCTATCTATCTATCTATCTATCTATATATCTAGACAGATTCTATCTATCTATCTATCTATCTATCTATCTATCTATCTATCTATCTATCTATATATCTATCTAGACAGATTATATCTATCTATCTATCTATCTATCTATCTATCTATCTATCTATCTATATATATATCTACCTATCTATCTAGACAGATTATATCTATCTATCTATCTATCTATCTATCTATCTATCTATCTATCTATCTATCTAGACAGATTATATCTATCTATCTATCTATCTATCTATCTATCTATCTATCTATCTAGACAGATTCTATCTATCTATCTATCTGTCTGTCTGTCTGTCTGTCTGTCTGTCTGTCTGTCTGTCTGTCTGTCTGTCTGTCTGTCTGTCTGTCTGTCTGTCTGTCTGTCTGTCTGTCTGTCTGTCTGTCTGTCTATCAACCCTAACCCCTAACCCTATCTATCTATCTATCTATCTATCTATCTATCTATCTATCTATCTATCTATCTATCTATCTATCTATCTATCTATCTATCTATCTACCTACAGTATCTATCTATCTATCTATCTATCTATCTATCTATCTATCTGTCTGTCTGTCTGTCTGTCTGTCTGTCTGTCTGTCTGTCTGTCTGTCTGTCTGTCTGTCTGTCTGTCTGTCTGTCTGTCTGTCTGTCTGTCTGTCTATCAACCCTAACCCCTAACCCTATCTATCTATCTATCTATCTATCTATCTATCTATCTATCTATCTACCTACAGTATCTATCTATCTATCTATCTATCTATCTATCTATCTATCTATCTATCTATCTACCTGTCTGTCTGTCTGTCTGTCTGTCTGTCTGTCTGTCTGTCTGTCTGTCTGTCTGTCTGTCTGTCTGTCTGTCTGTCTGTCTGTCTGTCTGTCTGTCAACCCTAACCCCTAACCCTATCTATCTATCTATCTATCTATCTATCTATCTATCTATCTATCTATCTATCTATCTATCTATCTATCTATCTACCTACAGTATCTATCTATCTATCTATCTATCTATCTATCTATCTATCTATCTATCTATCTATCTATCTATCTATCTATCTATCTACCTACAGTATCTATCTATCTATCTATCTGTCTGTCTGTCTGTCTGTCTGTCTGTCTGTCTGTCTGTCTGTCTGTCTGTCTGTCTGTCTGTCTGTCTGTCTGTCTGTCTGTCTGTCTGTCTGTCTGTCTATCTATCA
The DNA here is from genome assembly GCF_963921795.1 of Nannobrachium achirus. Lineage (NCBI taxonomy): Eukaryota > Metazoa > Chordata > Actinopteri > Myctophiformes > Myctophidae > Nannobrachium > Nannobrachium achirus. The sequence continues at coordinate 74,909,910 of NC_137811.1, read as the reverse complement.
ACCCTAACCCCTAACCCTATCTATCTATCTATCTATCTATCTATCTATCTATCTATCTATCTATCTATCTATCTATCTATCTATCTATGCCCCCTCACTATCTATCTATCTATCTATCTATCTATCTATGCATCCATCCATCCATCCAGACAGACAGACAGACAGACAGACAGACAGACAGACAGACAGACAGACAGACAGACAGACAGACAGACAGACAGACAGACAGACTTGTACAGCCTATATTCCATGTTGGGGCCAACAATATCATTTGATAACAAAACAGACCCAAGAACCCCCCGTGGAGGGTCGGGATTGGTCGCCAAACAGCGAAGAATAGCCGATCTACAAGCTCAGAACGTGGTGGGTCTACAGATAGATAGATATATAGATAGATAGATAGATAGATAGATAGATAGATAGATAGATAGATACTAGATAGACAGACAGACAGACAGACAGACAGACAGACAGACAGACAGACAGACAGACAGACAGACAGACAGACAGATAGATAGATAGATAGATAGATAGATAGATAGATACTTACTAGATAGACAGACAGACAGACAGACAGACAGACAGACAGACAGACAGACAGATAGATAGATAGATAGATAGATAGATAGATAGATAGATAGATAGAAAGGGGGCATAGATAGATAGATAGATAGATAGATAGATAGATAGATAGATAGATAGAAAGAAAGGGGGCATAGATAGATAGATAGATAGATAGATAGATAGATAGATAGATAGATAGATAGATAGATAGATAGATAGCGAGGGGGGCATAGATAGATAGATAGATAGATAGATAGATAGATAGACAGACAGACAGACAGACAGACAGACAGACAGATAGATAGATAGATAGATAGATAGATAGATAGATAGATAGATAGATAGATAGATAGATACGCATATAGATAGATAGATAGATAGATAGATAGATAGATAGATAGATAGATAGATAGATAGATAGATAGATATAGAGGGGGGCATAGATAGATAGATAGATAGATAGATAGATAGATAGATAGATAGATAGATGGGGGGGGGGGAGGGCTGCTTTTCTCTGCAAGTGGCGCCGTGCGCTATCCGTGATGGATGGACTGACAGACAGACAGCGTCGTGGACTTGTGCACAAGTGTGCCTTGTACAGCCTATATTCCATGTTGGGGCCAACGATATCATTTGATAACAGGCACTTTCTCTATCTCTCCTCTGATTAATAATAGCCTAACAAACAGGCGCGCGTGACGACCGCGTGCTTAATCCCGTTGTGTGCCTGCCCTGACCTGATCTGTGTGAGCTAGGTAGGCCTACTGTTCCCACCGGGATTGGTCGCCAAACAGCAAAAAATAGCCGATCTACAAGCTCTGGTGGGTCTACAGACTCTATACACAACATGCTTGCGAGTTTGCAGATCTGCTATTTTCGGTGAGCTAAAGCCATAGCATATAAAGCTTTGATTAAATAAGCCATGTCACGGCGACCCTATGTTGTAATTTGGCAGAGCCTATTTATTGTTAAATCAAGTAGGCGTATATGGACCTATCAGGGGTTTTCAAAGTGGGTGACGGGGCACCCTGGGGTGCCGTGACGGCAGTCCAGGGGTGCCGCGAGATCGTTTGATAATATTTTGAATTTATTTGGACACTTGAAAAAATATTTAGTATCATTTTAAACTTGAAGTACAAAGTTATTTTCAGTCAGTTCTAACCAAAATGGCTATTATCTCAAAATCGTAATCACTAAAATATTGTCACTGTCGGGCAGAAACCTCGTATCTCCAAGTTTCAAATGTGTACGTCTTTTGGTAAAGCAAAGCCCTGCTTCATCATACAAGACCGTCGCACAAAACTAGTGAAAACAGCCGATCTACAAGCACACAAGTGTGCTTGTAGATCTGCTGTTTTCACTAGTTAAGTACATTTTATAGATAATAAATACAAAACGAACGGTTTTGGACATACAAGGTTTCCACCCGACAATGACGATATGCTATAAATATTATAAATATAAGGGGCTGGGAGTGAAAATTATAATGTAAGGGTGCCTCGGATAACAACAAAAATATTTATGGGGTGCCCTGAGACAAAACAGTTTGGGAACCCCTGCTATATAGTATATATACTATATTTATTTATTCATTGCTCCTAATTATTAACAAATTAAGCACTGGTGTGGCATTACAGCTACAGATGTCATGTGTTCTGTAGGACTATTATTCATTCATTGGGGAACGGCGCTGGGTGTCCCTGAAGGGCGGGGTGACAGGCGGTGGTCCGCGGACCCCCTGGGGAGGAAGCAGGAGCCGTGGCGGCTGCCTGGGTGTCGGCGCCGCCTCGGTGGGCGCACAAAGCCATAGAGCTCTGTCACTTCTCAATGGAGTTTAAACATGTAAAGTACTGTATATCTGTGAAGTGCCTGTATTCATTCATTGTATATAAATCTTGTTTTAATTGTCCCTCCATCAAACCATCAAGCTTGAAGTAAACGTTGCATGTAGCTGGTGATGTACGGTAGCTCTCCAATAGAGTAGCTCTCCACTAGCATTGCAGTAGACGTCCCTACCCAGACCTCCACGACGTCACAATGTGGAAATCTCGGTAGGAGTGTTATTCGTGGCCACAAATAATTAATTCGTGGGAAATAAATAATTTAATCGTTCCCTCGTTTACATTTTTTCATACCCTCGAATTAAATATTTCTTTCATGCAATATAGCAATTTGTGGACACGAAATTGTAATTAGTGGCCACGAAATAGCATTCCCTTTTCTTTCTCTCTCTTCAATGTCCACTCCCGGGCTCCGTAGATTTGTTTAGGCCTAACAGGTGAAATATGTTTGAGGTTTGTCTTACAGGAGCTCCAGAAACCTTAGATAATCACACAATTTTAACCACACAGTAGTGACAACTTCACATGATACTTAAATTCCACTTTTTTAACATGGTGGGTAAATAATAATGCATTCACCAGAGTGCTCTTACCCGTAGCGTACATCCACAGCCAAGGCACGTGGCTCGGCCAGGCCGGTGTTGACCAGAACTGCTCGGTGTTCCCCAGTCAGTTTGGACACCTCTATGGTGGCCCGCCATGCGTCACTCCAGTATAGGTTTCCTCCCACCCAGTCAACAGCCAGACCAAATAACAGACCACTAATTGACTCACGGTGAAGGACCTGTAACAAGAAATGTGCTCTGGATAAACTCACGTCTCATTACTCTCTCTCTTTCTTAGGCAGGACAATGCTATAGCTTTAGTCACATTTTAGTCATCTGACATTTTTTATTGTTAGTCTAGTTTTAGTTTGATAAATGCCATAAGATTTTTTAGTAAAATGTTTTGTTTTTTTTGGCCGGCTGTGATGGTGTCGTAATGCCTGATTTATGTTGTGGGAGAGTGACACCTGCACACACCCAAGCATAAAATGAGTCTATCAGATTTAATTGTTGGGAAAAAAAAGGTCAATGTATTTAGTCATGGCTATTTTTTTTTTATTTTTATTTTTTTTACATTTTTATCTCTTTATTTTGTAACCCATTTTTCACCCAGTGCCAATTACCTAAACTGTAATCCTGGGATCTGCTCTCCCTCTGCCAACCCGGGGAGAGCCCTGAACTGAGCTCATGCTTCTTATCACCTGACAGGAGAGAGTTTCCCTGCCCTGGTAAAACGTAGCGATGAGATTTAGCCTCTCAGACCCCAAAACTATTATTATTTTATATATTATATATAATATTGTGTTATCGTTGGATAAGGTACTAGGAGAGATAACATGCAAACATTGATCCACATAACAATTCTTTACATTCTCTAATTGTGTGGACTTATTGTAAATTAATGAATGCACATGGTATAACAATAATTAAATTTATTTTACATTCTCAACAGTCAAAGATCTACAAGGGTCCATTTGGTTACCAACTCTCCGTCATTTAGCAGGGGACCACCTGGAGCCCCCTCAAGGACCACTGGTGGACCCCGGACCACTTGTTGAGAACCACTGAATAGGTTGAATAATATGAATAGCATCTTGCTTTTCTCCATTCTGCTTTTTGCCGAGTGGCTTCAGAACTGCACACAAGTTCATCCTAACCGTAGACTCCAAACTGATCAAATCACATAAACATGTCATCTTGTCTATAATCTTTCACCAGAAACGAATGTTGCTCCAGTGCTTTCTTCTTATATAACATATACTACTGTATGCCGGGGTTCTGTCACTTTAACACATTTACCGCCACGGCCCGAGGAACCCGAAAAAATACGCTGTCTCTCTCCACCAGGCCCGAGGAACCTGAGAATTTAATATGCTTTTAACCATAAAACAATTAAAAGTATGATCGCTGATCAGACTTTTTTTTGTACACTAGAGTCCCCACAATCCGTTGAAACCGGATACGGATGTCCGGGACAGGAAACAGTGGGCGGGACAACCGCTCCCTGTATCCTGTCCCCCAAAGCCTTGCTTCCTTGTTTACGTTGGATCATTGATCAGAGCAGACATGCATGTAATGGATTATCGAGGACTGTTGATTTTAAAAAATAGGACGACTTTTTAATAGCAGTAAATGAGAAGACAATTTGGGTTGCCTTTAAAAGGATCCCTGGCTAATAAGCCATATATTCTGTCATTCATTATAGTTGCCCTTTATAACTAAAAATAAGAATTAAAACCACCTTAAATATTGTATTTATTTTGGAAATAGCTGTTGTAAGTTAATGACATCAGACATCATCAACTTGCCCCCTTGAATAAAAGATGGACTATTTATAAAATAAATAAAACATTTCTCTGACTACTGTACGTGGCTATACGTTCGGTTAGGGTTAGAGATAGGGTTAGTAATGGGGAGAGTCGGACAAACCCAACGTCGGACTAATGCGTGTCAGATCAATGCTACGCACCCGCAGGAAGTCATTTTGACCAGGGTGCAACAGGTGTGATTGCAGTGTGAATTGTGTTTACCACCACAGACCAAGACGTCCCATTAGTCCGACTTAGGGTTAGGGTTAGGCTTAGGTTTAGGCTTAGGTTTAGGGTTAGGTTTAGGTTTAGGCATAGTTTTACTGAGGTTAGGGTTAGGTTTAGGTTTAGGCATATTTTTACTGAGGTTAGGGTTAAGGTAGGTTTAGGAATAGTTTTACTGAGGTTAGGGTTAAGGTTAAGTTTAGGCAGAGTTTTACTGAGGTTAGGGTTAAGGGTTAGGTTTAGGCAGAGTTTTACTGAGATTAGGGTTAAGGTTAGGTTTAGGCATCGTCAGACTAATGGGACGTCAGAACAACGCTACACACCCATTCTCAGTAGGGTTGATTTATTCTGTATTTTGAACAATGGCAATCCTAATGAAAAACTTGCTTGGCTACAGGTATTTCCCACAGTGATCACGTTTTCCGTTACGACATTGTCCATAATCCAGAATAAATCAACTCAAATGAGAATCTCTGTGGTTTCACACGGCAATCACGCTGTTACACCCTGCTCCAAACGACTTCCCGTGGCTATGGTCAAAACGATTCCTTGTATTTTGAATATAGTTTCCCTCCCCAGTCATCTGTCCTCATAGTTGTCATTGTCACACTGACCTGGGTGCCACTGCCATTGATGTGCATGCGACTGATCATCTTGGTGGTATAATCTGTCCAATAGATCATCTGCTGCCGATAGTCAAAGTCCAGAGCCCATGGCCTCTCCAAGTCCTGTAACACCACAGCAGTTGTGTAAGTCTCTGACAGAAACACATTCTAGCATTATAACTGTGTGGAATATAGGATAGGATGTGTTGCTAATGGTTTTCACCTGTTTGAGTGTTGAGACGTTGGAGCCGTCCAAGTTCATCTTCTTCAGGCTTTTGCCATTGGTAAAGATGAGGAAGGGCTCCATGTCTAGAGAGACTAAGACATCACATTTTAGTTGATTTACCTTTAAAAACACACCAGGGAGACTAGTGGCTTTTTTTCTCCTTCCTCAATTAACTTTGTGCAGGAGGCAGACGGACTGGGAACAAAAAGTGGCTCATCTAATATTCTTTTGAGCACTGGGAGGGGGGGGGAATATATTTGTCTTTTTTTTGGGGGGGGGGGCTTTAGGGGGGTCATGCAACCGGGGACTGCCCATAAGTCCGACATCTCATTAGTCCTATACATTGGTTAAGGTTAGGTTGTTGAATTGTTCACATGTTTTACTCCCAACGTCAAATAGAGTGCTAAATTTGCATTCATTTGTTGGAGCCATTCAAGTTAATCTTCGTCACGTGAGGAAGGGCTCCATGTCTAGAGACATTTTAGTTGATTTACCTTTTTCCTATAATGTTGCAGTCCATCACTGTTATTTTTGGAATTAGATGGATAGAATGACAGGGAAAATGTGATCACTCTCTAGGTTAAATCAAGGATTTTACTGTGCATATTATTACTATTCAAGGCAGCAGTGTTGATAGGCCACAGCAGTGGTTCTCAACCTTTTCAGGCTGTGACCCCCAAAATAATCATTTTTTAACTGGGGACCCCCCACCCTGATGAGCACTAAGAGTTGAGGCATTACATTTTGTATAACACGGTTCTATTTGTCCAATGTTTAATTTGTCATTTTAGAGGTTAGGGTTAAAAAGTCCTTAAATGCCACTTTAGAAATGTGCAGATACCCTCTATACACTTAAACTTTATGTTGGTTTGTTTTCAGTTGAGTGAGAAAACAATGTTTCACATTAATTTAATCATCTGGGGACCCCCCTAAAATAATCTGGGGACCCCCCTGGGGGTCCTGACCCACAGGTTGAGAACCACTGGGTTACAGTACTGGTTTATCATCAATGTGTTCATGCATTCAACTATGTACAGTATGAATGTTTATGATCTACAGTCTATTTTTGGATTGATTGGATCAATAGGGCTCCCAGGGGCCCCTGGCAGAGCCCCGGGCCCCTGGCAGAGCCCCAGGGCCCTGGCAGAGCCCCAGGCCCCTGGCAGAGCCCCAGGGGCCACTGGCAGAGCCCCAGGGGCCACTGGCAGAGCCCCAGGGCCCTGGCAGAGCCCCAGGCCCCTGGCAGAGCCCCAGGGGCCACTGGCAGAGCCCCAGGGCCCTGGCAGAGCCCCAGGGGCCACTGGCAGAGCCCCAGGGGCCACTGGCAGAGCCCCAGGCCCCTGGCAGAGCCCCAGGGCCCTGGGAGCCACATGTGGCCCCTGGTGTGGCAGACCACTGAACACTGTTTGGGCCAAGTTTGGTGTGGATCTAGGAAATGTTAATATAGGGTAGTTAAACTAAGAATGGACTGCTGTCATTAAAGCCAGACTGAGACAGTACTAGTGGCGTTTCCATAAAGCCACTTTTTGCGCATTAACGGCTTATTCGCAAAATGTTTTTATGGAAACACTTCAAAATGCGAATAAACTTTCATTATCCGCAAAAAAAGTTATCCGCTTGGAGGAGGAGGATTTTGAGCCTTTATCGAATAAACTAAATGCGCATAAGTGAATGGAAACGGGTCAGACAATAAATGCGAATAGATTATGACGTTCTGGGTCCATTTCCCCTGCCGCTTTACGTCCATGGTATAGCGTTAGCCCACAAAACAAAACAGTTGTTTATTACACACGGAGTGACACGGACTGTGTGTAAATTCCTCCCGTTTTCACCTCAAGCCATCGGTGGCGAACCCTTCCTCATCCCACGGTGTTGCGTGCCTGAAGTGCCCGATCTACAAGCTCAGAGCAGCTCGCATCCACGTCTCCGCGCTGCGTTGTGAGCTTGCCACCTGACCTTCCAGAGGACGCTGAAACTTGCAGGATGAGCAGCACTGTGCAGCGACGCGACCGCGGTTTTCCCGGTGAACCGGTAGCTTTATGTATTGAGAGGAACTCTTGCCAATTTCGTAAGAGACTCGTCGCCAATTGTAATATATTTAAAAGTTATTTGGGGCCATGATGATGACTGATAACCCCTTCTTCCCACTACTAGACAGCGACCGAGTCACAGCAGTCAGACGTGCAGACGGTGCAGTGCTCAGGTTCGGTCTGAAAAAAATCAGCCCGATCAACTCTTGCGACCCTCGCTAATTCGAATGACACCCGCAAATAGAAACATGCTAAATTCGCTTTGTCTTAATGCGTATTTCTGATAATTCGCTTCCCTAATTCGAATACGTTTATGGAAACATGGCTAGTCTGGAGAAACCCTAACCCTAACCCATGAAGCCCAATGAATCATATCGTTGTCGGGTGGAAACCTTGTATGTCCAAAACCGTTTGTTTTGTATTTATTATTTTGAAAATGATTTGAAGTAGCGAAAATAGCCGACCTACAAGCACACAACGCCTCGCACCGCGAGGCGTTGTAGATCTGCTATTTTCACTGTCTTGTGCTGTCTTGTGCGACAGTCTAGTATGGAGAAGGAGGGCTTTATTTAAACTTGGAGATCCAAGGTTTCTGCCAGACAGTGATGATATACTGTAAGGGGAGCAGCACAGTGATGACCCTGGCAGCATCAACTGGTCCAGGTAAATGGCTAACATACTTACTACTTTGTTACTACTTTTCATCCACACGTGGTCCATGCATCTGATTGGTTGAGAAACTCATGTTTGCATCTGAATGTTTTTCTCACACAACTTCTCACTAAGTGCCGCACTGCGAGCTTGTAGATCTGCTATTTTTGAAAAATCCTGAAAATGTATGTCAATATGTCTTTGAACATATTGACCTGATTCTATACATGTCTTCTAAATCAGTGGTTCTCAAACCTTCTCATGTCAAGGACCCCCAGAATTACATGTATTTGGCCGCGGACCCCCGTCTCACAATATGTTGTTCCAGGGACCCCCCAGAAGCAAATATTTGAGCCCGACCATAGTGTCCCATGTTTATGCAAAGTTACGTTATTAGTAAGCTATTAGTAATGAGCAAGCCCCCCCCTTCTCGTCAATGGACTTGTTCTTGTTTAATTTGAAAATACACCACTTAGGGACTGTTCGTTTTTTTCTTTTTCTTTTTTTTTTTTTTGTAAAAAGGGGGAGGAGGGGGGGGGGGGGTGTACTCAAACAGGCCTATGTTTTTGAGCACTCCCAACATCAAATAGGTGCTACATTTGCCTAAAAAAACATGGAAAAGATACTGTAAGCATTCATTTTCTTTTCTTTTCAACACCATACCTGAAGGCAGCATTCAAGAGAATTGCCTTGTTGAAAGAATTACGCTCTTCAGTATTGACTTGATTATGCTTAGTTCAGTGTGGTATCAAGCACCGAAAATAGCTGACCTCCAAGCTCACAGCGCGTGCGTCACTGCGACGCGTTGTGAGCTTGGAGGTCGGCTATTTTCGATGTTTTCACCTGTTAGAATTTTCAACCCCTGCCTCTCTAACATTGTCTGCACGTCCCTGCTGTTGCTGTAACAGATGGTCAAATGTTAGCGTTCCCAAATGTCAGGCATGTCTAGGGGAGGGTGGGGCCCGTTGTGCAGTGGGGCCAGTTGATATTCTTCATTTAAACCAATAATATATCATATAAAATAGCTCATTTCACTTCATTTTGGGACCAGCTCTCAAGCAAGCAGGTCTTTTCACCAACAGCTTGTTGGCTAATTTTCGTCTAGCTCTTTGAATTCAGTTGTCAAACAGTCACAATATACCTCATTTTAATCATCTATCGGTCCTCTATTATGTCATGTAAGTTTTAAACCTCTGTATCAAAAAGCAATATGTTATTTTAGGTCTTACAGAGAATTTAGTCAAAAGGGGTCCGTTGTGCAGCCCCTGCAAAGATATACAACCGACCCCACCTGTTATGGTAACAAGCTGCTGCTAGTGCTAAATGATTAGCATAGAGGCTAAAGAGACTTCTCTCATCAGCTGGGCCGAGTTTTTGGTGGAATTTGTCTTTTCTCATTTTAATTTGTGTCTAATGCCTGCAAAACACTTTACTGCCACTAGTTAGTCAATAGGCCTATGATATGATGAATTAGACTATGCTTATTAGGCTACATGCAGTGTCTCATGTGACATTTCAAATCTCTTAACTATTTATTAAATCATTCTATGAAAATGAGACAGATAATTAGGCTTTTTTTAAGTATAGGCCTACTTCTTATGAATGGTGAGACGACTGCACAGTGAAGATGGTAAGAGGAAATTAGTTTTGCCCAGAAGTTGCAACAATGGCCAACCTGACTTCATGGTTAATGAATTACATTAAGAGTAAAACACAAGTTGAAGAAAACATGTCTCTGAACACATACTATGAGTTAAAAATATAATAAATGGTTAACATAACCGTTTTATTTAATTTAGAATAAGCAGAACAATTGGCCCATACAGGGTCACAATCGACCCCGGGTCCATTGTTCCGGTGCACATATTCTTTTTGAAGATAAATTGTGGCTTATAGGTTTGAGATTGAATCAAATAAACACCACCAATAGTTGACAGACATCTCAAAGTTATTAACTTTGCATTTTTGTCTCAATTGAGCAAGTATTTGTTTAGTAATGGAGTAAAATGTAAAAAAGTTCGCAACAGACCCCGCCCTCCCCTATAGTTGTGTTTCCATAAAGCTTATTCGAATTAGGAAGCAAATGAACCTATCGCAACTCCGCCCCCCTCCGCCTAGACCTCCGACCAGAATCACAGCCGCCTCTAAAGGAACCATTCACTTGAATGGACATCCAGCGGATTTTTACACATTAAATATTAATTCCGTTTTGGACCCAGAGCTTCGAAATATCTTCCAATCCATCAACAAGGCCTGGATCTGCATTGGAAAAAATATTTAGACCTTTAAACTTTTAAAACAATACTACATAGGAATATATAAGGTCGCAGCAGAGGAATAAGGAACATGTCCATGGTTGCTGGACCACAGAAAGCCGTTTCAAACAAATTTAAATATGAATGGACTGTATTGGCCCAAACGACAATAACCCATGACTACAAACACCTTATTTGTTATGTTAAATAGCAACTGATATGTAATGTACGTAGGGTGACCAGATGTCCCCCTTTGCGAGGGACAGTCCCACATTTCCATGACTTTTCAGGCGTCCCCCAAATTGAGACTCTGTCCCACATTGTGACTGGCAGGTGTTGATTGATATAGGTGCGCTGATTGTTGCTGAAGCTCTTAACGTGAGCTCACAGCAAGCTAGACTGGACCACACTGGACTACTGGAATACATTATAGGGCAGAGTATTCCATTGTAATGTAAATCTCATTGTCTCTTTTCCCTGCAAGATATGTTTTTAAGCCTGTTAATAAAATAACATGAGAAATATCCCATATAAGGGGGTAAATAACAAATTAATGGGCAGTATTACTATTAGGCCTATGGTCGAATATGACATCAAAGCATTTATTAGCAAATTAATTAATAATTTGCTATTGGACGCCCGTCCCACATTGTCCCACATTGTCCCCCACAAGTGGTACTTCTGTCCCTCAAATGAACAGTTTGGATCTGGTCACCCTAAATGTACGTCTGTGAATGTCTGAATGAACAGGGGTAGCGACGCGAAGTGTTGTATTTCAACTCTGCTTTCGACTGCAGGCTGTGGGTAGGGGCGTCACAAGGGGGGGAAAAATGGGACTGACTTACCAGGGCCCAAGGTGGAAGGGCCTTAATTATTTTAGACTTTATCGATTGATATAGCAGATATACAAGCTCATAGCGTGGCACTGAGTGCCGCGCTGCGAGCTTGTAGATTTGCTATTTTTGAAATCCCACGATGAAGAACATTCATGTGGGCCCACAGCGAATCCTTGTACCCAGGGCCCAGAATTTGGTGCGACACCCTTGCCTCTCCCTCTGCGGCTGGCAGCTAAACTTGTCAGGAATCGCGAACATTTCACGCCAGAGATATCAAATGTTATAGATAAGATTTATAAGCAATCGGCATGATAAGAAACAGGTAGCCTACATTTGAAGCAGTTTATTCTGGTTGGTTGTTTGTGTAATGGAGAGTAATAGCCTCTAGTCTAAACAAATCAGTGAAAAGTGAAAACGGCTCTGTATAGGTCCAGCAGACAGGCGATTTCCTCATTCTGCTGTTGCGTCCTTATATATTCCTTTTGTCGTATTGTTTTAAAAGTTTAAAGGTCTACATATTTTTCCAATGCATATCCAGGCCTTTGTTGACGGATTGGACGAGATTTCGAAGCTCCGGGTCCAAAACAGAATTAATATTTAATGTGTAAAATCCGCTGTATATCCATTCAAGTGAATGGTGCGGCTGTGATTCTGGTCGGAGGTCTAGGCGGAGAGGTGGGGGCGGAGCTCCCGGTACTCATCCATTATCATTAAAGGGATATTTCACTTTCAAAAAACCTTTTGGTCACTTTATCATCTAACCAGTTATGAACACCCTGAACAGTTTTTAATTTACTTCATTCAATATTTAGATATTTGATGTAAATGTTCTCTGGCCCTCCAGGCTCAGGGCCTCCCCACATACACAACCATTGTAACTTCAAACTTCATTTTAACCATGATAGATTCATTAAAAACACCCATTATCTTTTCTGGTGACTCATGTTACCCTCCTAATACGTGAGCAGGCCGTGTTTTATCTATAATCTTTTTCATTTATTTTTAATAATTCTTTGGGAAAATGAGAAAAAATAAATACAAAACAAAATTATTAAAAATAAATGAAAAATGTTATGGATAAAACATGGCCTGCTCACGTATTAGGAGGGTAGTATGAGTCACCAGAAAAAAATAACAGGTGTTTTCAATGAATCTATCATGGTTAAAATGGAGTTTGAAGTTACAATGTGTGTGTATGGGGAGCCCAGGGCCTGGGGAGGCAGACCCAAGCAAGGCAGAGTTTTTTTTAAAGTGGAATATGGAATAGTGGAATAGTAAGTAAAAAAAAAAAGAATTAGTCCAAATTTGTTAAGAATACTATGCCTAACTCTAACCCTAACCCTAACCTCAGTAACCCTAACTAAATTCAGACTAATGAACCTTCGGACTAACAAACCTTCAGACTTCTGGGCAGTCCCCGTCAAGTGAGACACATTATTGAACATGCACTCTAACCCAGGGGCTCTTCAGCCTATAGATTTATATATAAGATGAGAGAGAGAGAGAGAGAGAGAGAGAGAGAGAGAGAGAGAGAGAGAGAGAGAGAGAGAGACAGAGAGAGAGAGAGAGAGAGAGAGAGAAAGAGAGAGGGAGAGAGGGAAGAAGAGAAGAAGCTCCACTCCCCAACCCTGCAACAGCATTGAGCAGGATTAGAGTTCTCAACGGGCCTGAAAATTAAGGCCCGGCCCTAACTGGGCCCTAACTGGGCAGGCCCGAGGCCCTACCCGGCCCTACTAGTTAGCATACATTTTAGGTCCTACCCGAAAACATCGGGTCGGGTCGGGTATCGCCGGGTCTATCACAGAGTAATAGTAATAAAATTATAAAAAAATATATTTTCTTTTTTCATTGAGCCCAAGGCCCTACCCGGCCCTACTAATTAGCATACATTTTAGGCCCTACCCTACCCTAAATGTCGGTCGGGTTCGGGTGTTGTCAGGTTCAGAATTTGAGAACTCTAAGCAGGATAACAGCTGATATGCCTACAGTACAGCTCATCACAGCTGGTCGCGGAGGCGATGTGAGCTTGGAGATCTGCTGTTCTCGGCCGTTCTGTGCGCACGACGCCGTCGCAGAACGGAGAATAATAAAGACGAATGGTTTTACTTTTGAGCACAACTTTGAACGTGTTGCTAACTTGGTACAACCAAGAGGCGGCGGACCCCCACCAGCCCTTCCCGCCAGGGACGGACTGGGACTAAAATTCAGCCCTGGCATCTTAGCCCAGACCAGCCCCCACAACCAGCGCGCGTGCAGATACTCTACCGACTCATCCGGTCGAGGCACATACAAATACACAAGTTCTTAATACCACAACTTTTACAGAACAACATAAACACAGGCAACTACACAATCCATAAATTGTATACGTTAGCGTACAGTTCTCACCAACAAGGAGAGTATGAACATGACATTGGCAAATAACAACTTAGCATTAGCAAGCTGGGATCTTTTGGCAATGTGTGCCCTGGCAGAAAAAAGGTTGAGAAAAGGTTGACACTAGTAACTAGTGTTGTTGCTGCTCTTATACCACCATTATTATTATTATTATGAGAAATGCACTCCTTAAAGTTGAAACAAAATAAGTTAAGAACCAATGAACCAGTCTGCTTAAAGTATGCATCTGTAGCAGTAGACCGTGAGCTAGCAACGTACATATGGGGTTTGGGGGGATTAATTCTCATAGTGATTTTTGGGAAGGTATACACCCCTAGTACTAGGAAAAATGTGATAGCCTTGCAGTGGAGGTAGCTTTTTGTGTGTTATCACTCCTTTTATAACCACATGCCAAAACACAGTTTTCAAAATCCGAATGGAACATTCTACTTCAAACTGATGGTTCTCTCTTAATATTGACCCTATCTCTTTGAAAAATGGTTGGGATAAAGCTCAGACTATATATTCTTCACTAATGTTGTTAACATTTGCATATCTATAATTGTTTTTTTTATTACAGGCAGTGACAACATAGTGACTATAATTATGACATAATCCTCTGTGAACCATGGCTCCACATTATTTGGTCATCGGTACCATCTGGGGGGAACGATTCTCATAGTGATTTTTGGGAAGGTATACATCCCTAGTATTAGGAAAAAAATGATAGCCTTGCATCTGTGGTAGCTTTCTGTGTGTTATCACTCCATTTATAATAACATGCAAAAAAGACTTTTCAAAATCCGAATGGAACATTCTACTTCAAACTGATGGTTGGTTCTCTCTTATTGTTCATCCTATCTCTTTGAAAAATGGTTGGGATAAAGTTCAGACTATATATATTGTCCAGTAAGGTGGTTAAAATTAGCATATCTAGAATTGTTCTTTATTACAGGCAGTGACATATAGTGACTAATTATGACATAATACGCCAGGGCCCCAAATTTGGAGTCATCGGTACCATCTGGGAGGGAATGATTCTCATATTGACTTTTGGGAAGGTATACATCCCTAGGACTAGGACATATGTGAGAGCCTTGCATCTGGGGTAGCTTTCTGTGTGTTATCACTTCATCTATAATCATATGCCAAAACAGTTTTCAAAATCCAAATTAAGCATTCTACTTCAAACCGATGATTCTCCCTTAGTATTGATAGTATTGATGCTCTGTCTTTGAAAAATGGCAAGGATAAATCTCAGACTATATGTTTTTCATAAAAGTTGTTAAAAGTAGCATCTCTAGAAATGGTATCTATTACAGGCAGTGACAACATACTGTACTGTAGTGTAGTGACTACATTACATAAGATGTACTTTTGTTTTCACGAAAGATGTAACACAAAGAGTTCCTTAAACCATGTTTACATACATATATTCTAAGGAAATGTATTGTGAAATTCATTAAACAAAATATAGTGCAAGTGTGTAGGAAAATATCCAAAATGCCCAGTATTTGATCCACTTGTCCTAGTATAGAAAACCTGGGTACTCTAATTTCTTGGTTTTCATATGTGTAGAATCCATACCTCACATGTTAAAGGTCAGGTCAAGGTAACATTTGACCTCTGGGAGAACAACAAATAGAAACAACTTGATGAATATTCATCTTTCACTTAATAAAGTGTTTGTGAAAACTGTCATTGGCATGACACAGAACTGGCATTAATAAGGGTAATAATAATAATAATAATAGTAACATTATATAATAACATGGCAATATGTATCTTTTGCAACTGTATTCTCCAACTCATAATCAGGATCAGAAAGTCCACCCACCACATCCTCCTGGCCTTCAACCTCCTGACTGGCACACAGTAAGGATGTAAGGATGAGGTTCCAGAGGTGGCTGCAGGGTCATAGGAATTTAGGAAGTCTTTGTGATGTCTGCCTCATCATGACTAAATGCAGTAGCCTATCTATCACCAGCACTGAAGGTGTCCACCATGCTCAACAGCTTCTGCTCTGTTCTTGCTCTTCAGGATGACATCTTATTTGGTTAAAGGATATTACCATGCACATTGTTGGGGACATTTACCAATAATGGGATTGAAGAGATGAGGGCAGTGATCTTTCTGTGTGTGGATACACCCCGATATTTTACAACCAAGACACACCAGTGCTTAGACTCCCTACTACTGTTACTGCACATTTTGGGTAGGCGTCAGTCAACTCTACCCACATGCGTCATGACAGCATCATTCCTGCTCTCTCAGTCTGCTCCCCAGACTGGTGAGCAGAGACAGTGATCCAGAATCCATTATGGTGCTGACAGACAAGTTCTAGCTTAGCCTCTATGGCATGGAGACCATGCATCTCAGCAGGCACTGGGTGAGATATCAAGCATATTGCACATGGCCAGCACGGAAGCACTTCATCATGTGTCATGAGAGAAAAGGTGACAACCTATTGACAAGGTGTCTCCCTGCATGTTCAAACTGGTGAATGGGAAGTATACAGTAGGAAGAATTAAGTTGTCTACCCAAAGTCAGCCAGTCGGATGCACAGTGTCCAGGTAGACTGCTGCTGTATCTGTTCAAATGTCATTGGTCTAGGTGATACAAACCACTTCAGAGTGCAGCTGATACACTCAAGACTATTACCACTGAATTTGCCTGTCAGCCCTCCATATGCAAACACATGCATTTCCAGCGCTGAACTTTGCAACAATATTGCAATGCAGCTGAGGAATGACTGTATAACTTGTCAATTATGAGGTGAACACTCTACATGTCAACCAGTGACCATAGCTGCTGCCTGCTTGGACACCTGGATAAGGAGTGATAAGATGTGAGAGACCTTAACCTGACCTTTAGCACAAAGGCCTAAGACTGAATGGCAATTGATAACTGTAATCTACACCTATGCCCCCCAGGTACCCATATGAATCACCATAAGTTCACAGATTCCCTCACACAACTGAAATACAATTTGTTATTTTTTAACAAAATGATGTACAATCATTGGATCATTGCAATAATGGATTTGGCAATACATAATTAACTGATGGTAATTTCACTGATTCAGCCACATTCATTGAACCCTAAAACCTTGGGTTAGATAACCAATACCACCTTTCTATAGGTTGAACAGTATCTAACGCTACAGGCAGCCATCTTGGATGCCATCTTGAAAATGATGGCTTTATAAGACATATAAATTCCTACATCTTTAGTGTGTTCTTAAGCATGCCTAGAGGTAACATAACTAGTTGAAAAACCTTTTATATAGGGGGGTTAAGTAGTATGTTTTCATAAATTGACCCAAGTAATTCTCGCCTAGTGTTATAAAATAAAATGCATGATAGCACCCATAAAGCTACCTCTGGTGCAAGGCTATCACATATTTTCTAACTCTAGACATGTATACCATGACAAAAATCACTATGAGCATTAATCCCCTCAGTTGGTACCGACCAACCCCAGTGGCTTACGGTCTACAGCTAGTTGACAGTGCAGAGAGACATAATTGCCTTCCTTTGATCCATTAACTACTACTTATTGGCATCAGCTGCCAGCTGGACACAGAGTCTGACACAATCACCTCCCCTCTGCAGGGCTCTGTGTCTGTCTCATTTCTCCAAAAGCCCTTGAATATGATTGAAAATGATTAAGGATTACTGTGATTATGGTAAGCTTACGTTTCATATCGCACTCACCTTACCTGTAACTTTCACTACTCCCCGAAAATATTTTTTGGAAAAAAAAAAAAGGAAAAAAAAAGAAAAAAAATCGCCCCCCCAGCCCTCTGGCCTAGCGGCCCACCGGGCATATGCCCGGTATGCCAGATGCCCAGTCCGCCCCTGCTTCCCGCGAGTTCAATGCATTTTAATTCAAAACAATTGCTTTTGTGTTTCCATTCACTAATGTGCATTACGTTTTTCGATAAAGCCTCAAAATCCACCTCCTCCAAGCGCATAAATGTGTTTGCGAATAATGAAAGTTTATTCTGATTTTGAAGGGTTTCCATAAAAAGATTTATGCGCAAAAGCCTTAATGCGCAAAAAACTGCTTTTTGGAAACGCAACTTATAATGACATCACTCTGGTCATGTCCACATTTAAAGGACAACTTAGTTTATTTACAACAAGGGTTCATATTTTAGATTGTAATTAGAGAAAAGAAAAAGTGAGTGTTGTATGGCAGCTGCATACCCCTGCCATACCCTATTGACGCCCCTGGACTAGCATAAAGTTAGCATAAATAAAGTTAGTGTCCCAAGACACACATGCTTGTGTTTTGATTCCCACAATGTTCTTCATGTCTTCATTTCCACACTGGTAGCAGTTGTTGATACTTTCAACCACAAGAGGGCAGCGACAACCAGCCTGACATGTGTAAATACTGTTTACACATGTCAGGCAGGTTGTCACTGCTCTCTTACTAAATACATGTGTAGATGTATTTTGTTCGTTGTTTTTGTTTTTCTTGCTTGATCTCCTTTCCCCCAAACACAGCATGCAGGGTATAAATGAGCACTGCACGTTGTATAATTGATTTACCAATATGATTAGTTTACAGATCCTTCTCTTGTGTAAAAAAAGCATTACAGATACCATAGCACCCCAAATCATAACCAACTTCGGAAACTTCCCACTGGACTTCAAGCAACTCTGACTTCAGAAGGTTGACATTTCTCTATTATAAATCCTTGTATTGAGTGGTCTCGTGTAATATTGTAATATTTTGAAATATGGACTTTTGATATTCATGAGCTGTATGCCATAAAATTTCAAAATTTTAACAAAAAAAGGTTTGGAATTCACTGAATAGCCAATGTATCTAGAATATATGAAAGTTTCAAGAAATGTATGAAAGTTTCAAGAAAATTTACTTTTACAGCATATTCTAATTGTTTGAGAAGGATCTGTATATAAAATCCAACAGGTGATTCAATGGACTTTTAAGTTAGATGGTTCTAAACCCTTGCTTGATTGATTGAAGTGTTTGCTAGAAGTCTGCATAGGAAAAGGTACAGTTTCCTGGTACAAGGTCAACTAAAAGGAAACTCAGGAAAGCCGTGGCTTGTTTCCATTGATCCTTCTTTTGACAGTTGTAAACAAAAAGAAGGGGAAAAAACATACATTTAGCTCTGCTACATTGTTGTTTGTGAAAGAAACATTATGGTTCTTATTGGTCCAGAGTTAATTGTCATGTTAAAAAGCCTGTCAACTGAACAGCAGTAATTCATGCTTTTGGGGTTGACAAACTTGACATGATGTCCTAGTATAGATTCTAAACCAATAATATGTTTATCATTTCCAGTGTAACGAAACTACTTTTCTCGGTAACTAATAACGTAACTCGTTACCTTTCCCCATTCAATAACGCCGTTCTAGTTACTGTAGTGTAAAGTGGCTAGTTACTTTTTCTCTCCGCACGCAGAGGCAGAGCGGCCGCAGAGCGGAGTCTGCCTGTCTGCTGCCTGGGTCATAAACTTGCCTCTGTGTGTGTGGTAACTCTCACTAGTCAAGTCAAACACATGCTTGGCTTAGCACACTAACATGATGCACTGTAGAGGAGCAATGATTGGTTGACCTAGCTTAAAGGAGCATGAAACACAAAATCACTTTTTCTATAAATATATATTATATAAATGAGTCACTTGTGATAGGGAGCGATAATATGGTTCATTTTGCCCATAGGCTTGGGGTTTCAGAGCTGTCTGCTGGTCTATGCAGCTATTTCTGTTTACTTCCGGTTTCTGGTAGAAAAGAAATCTTTCGCGCCACTCATTACATATTAGCTATCATTGTTCCACGGTGCAATGTGACGTAGGCATATTTAATTAATATTAATGTTTATATCCCATATTTGTATCAAGAGGGCGTGGTTTCATTCTGCCCTCGTCGTGGCGTCTGGTGTTGTTCAGAGCATAGACTGTGGGGCTCAGAGCTGTCGCAGACAGCGGAGCACTTGTTGATTCGGCAACTCCACGTTCTATAACCAGTTAAAATGAGCAAGTATTTTACAAACAAGCTGTCTGAGCTTTTATACATGGACACACTTTCTCCAGCTTTGGACTGTTTACCACGGAACAGAAGAAGAAGGGACGCTAAGCTATCGCCGATAGCTATTTTCTGTGTGTGTGTGTGTGTGTGTGTGTGTGTGTGTGCGTCGTGACAACGCCCACACACGAAAAATAGCAGATCTACAAGCTCACAACGCGTCGCTTTCGAGACGTGTTGTGAGCTTGTAGATCGGCTATATAGCCAAGCTAAATCAGCTAACAGCCGTAGCAGCAGCTTCTCGTGAACACGTTGGTTTCGGCTATTTTGTGACTGTAGTGTGTGTTTGTGCGTGCGCGTGCGCGCGCGCGTGTGTGTGTGTGTGTGTGTGTGTGTGTGTGTGTGTGTGTGTGTGTGTGTGTGTGTGTGTGTGTGTGTGTGTGTGTGTGTGTGTGTGTGTGCGTGCGTGCGCGCACTGTCACCACACACAAACACGTGTCACACGCACACACACACTACACTGTCACAAAATAGCCGAAACAATTGACATGAGAAGCGGCTACGGCTATTAGCTGATTTAGCTTGGCTATATAGCCGATCTACAAGCTCACAACACGTCTCGAAAGCGACGCGTTGTGAGCTTGTAGATCTGCTATTTTTCGTGTGGACGTTGTGTGTGCGCGCGCACTGTCACGACACACACACACACACACACACACACACATACACACACACAGGCTACACTACACACATACAGAAAATAGCTATCAGCGTTAGCCTAGCGTCCGTCCTTCTCCGGTTCCGTGTAAAACAGTCCAGAGCTGGAGAAAGTTATGTCCATGGATAAAAGCTCAGACGGCTTGTTTGTAAAATACTTGCACATTATAATTCGTTAAAGAACATGGAGTTGCCGAATCTTTATACTTTTTACACCTCCAATGGCTGGTTTTAAAAAATGTTTCCGAAATGGAAACAGCAACTGCCCAGTGCCCACTGCTGACAGCTTCGCTCTGTCTCTCTCTGATTCTGATAGAAGACGCATTACTCCGCCCCCTCCCCCCCACAACGGCAGATAACCACGCCTACATTTTAGAAATCTTTTCATATCTCAAGTCTGATAAAACAAATAAAGAGGCGGGGTTTCTGACCCCTTTAAAGATTCAGGCTAAGCCAATCAGAGACGGCCTTGGGCGGGTCTTAAAAAATACACACAAACTCAAAGCGAACGCACACACATTGTCAGAGACGGAGGCACGGAGCGGAGAGTTCTCCTGTCTCCAAATGCTGGCGAGATCTCGAGACAACAGCAGCTTTGGAACTTGGAAACATTATTTTAACTTTGTGGAGATAAATGGCCCTGAAATCTACTCCACCAAAATCGCCACAGCATGTCACTCTTCTCTCCTCCTGGACGGTGTAAAGAGAAGAGGACCAGGACCATTGTAATGCATACTGTCTGACTGAGTGTCAAGCTGTCAAACGATCCTAGCCAGGATCACGTTGTTGTTTGTTTTTCCGATAGTTAACATGCAGTGTGTGTGTGTGTGTGTGTGTGTGTGTGTGTGTGTGTGTGTGTGTGTGTGTGTGTGTGTGTGTGTGTGTGTGTGTGTGCGCGGCGCGCGCGCAGGGGCGTCACAAGAGGAGGGGGGGGGTCCCTGGAACGAAATACTTTGAGATGGGGTGAACCAAACTGATTGATTGCCAAGCCACGTAATGCAAGTGCTAGCTAGATATGAAACATGCTTGATCAATGATGCTTTCCATGCAACCTTTGAGTCTGTTAACGCAGTCTGTTGCCTTCAGATAACTACTAAGTGTTGCACAGCAAAAAGGCTACAATGAATATATGCCTGTCAACATTTCTAAACATATCTTTAGCTTTATTGTTCCACTGCATTTCTATATGCATAATTGCTACAATGTCAGGGAGTTGTATTTTTTTCTTTATAAGGTCATTATTGAAGCCCCCTTAAAAAAAAGAAAAAAAGTGTAACTGACTTTTTCCAGAATGCTTCGTTTTGATATATATATTTTTAAAGTAAAGTAAGGTAACTAGTAACGAGTTACCTTTATAATTTAGTAACTAGTAACGTAACAAGTTACTTTTTCAGAGCAGTAACTAGTAAAGTAATAAGTTACTTTTTTAAAGTAACTTTCCCAACACTGATCATTTCTTTCTTTACCGGCAGTAAATTATTGCATTAATCATTATATAATTGTTTTGGGAGTGGGGCTTCATACTTCACCACAGTGTCTCAGAAAGGTTTACATTTCCTTTCCTTATGCCACTGAGTGTTAAAAGTTACACACTTATTTACAAGTAGCCACCACCTCATTTCATATTGTTGTGCCTTTTAGAAGGACTCTCTTAAGGCTGTTGGGTTGAACAGCAGTGACTGTTTCTTTTTGAAAGCAGGGCAACTGTGGTTCTGCAACATTAAAGATATTATGCACTAGCCAATACAAACTAATATGAATGCGATTCGGGTGCGTATTTCCTAACGCACCCTTATGATTTGTCAATTGTCTAATGTAATTTCTCCTCTGAAGGGAATTGTTCATCGTTTGACGAGATAGCAGACAAAATGTGGGTGTTATTAATTCATAACAAATAAATAACAGAAAATAAAAATTAAAACCCCATAAACCACAAAAGATAGACTTAAAATGACGTACCTGTTGGCTGCAGCATGAGCCCAAGGATGAGAGTGATGAGATGCATGGTGTTGAAATCACCGAAAACAAGCGCTCCTTTACCAGAACCAGGACCCACGTTGCTATTTGAAACTCTTGAGGTTCAAAACAAGCGCTCCTTTACCAGAACCAGGACCCACGTTGCTGTTTTGAAACACACAAATGAAACTCTCTCTCTGAGCTTCTGATGAGACTGGGAAGGGGGCGTGCTCTGTGGATGGGGGTCATTGTGAAGGGGGCGTGGTCTGTGGATGGGGGCAGTGTGAAAGGGGCATGGTCTCTGGTTGTAGGCTATGACTGAACATGTCACTTCCCCTAAATAATGATATTTATTGTATTTGAATGGCATTTGTTTGAAAATCATGCTCCCAATTACACATCGCTTTCAATTGTAAGCCCTAAGTGAAAACCTTCAATTTAGCTTAGAGTGCAAAAGGTGTAAGTGCAACCAGGGGCCCCTGCACACCGTTGGTCCAATGTGCATCAAGCCTGGCACAAACACTGTTGGTGGCATTTGTTTCCCGACCTAGTGGGAATGTGCGTGCAAAATGTCACAGAAATAGCACGCTGTCGCTGTGTTAATGATTTGAGGCATTTTGTTTTAAACAGACCAATCCTGCAAACTTTGGAAGTCAATTTTAGCCAACCTTTGTCCTGCATGTTTTTTTTAGCGAGGGTTCTGTCAGCATCCCTGGGGTTGTAGGGGTTGATCAGGTTGATCAGGTTTTGGAGGTATGGAGGAGCCGTACCTTTGGCTGCTTTGAAGGCTACAGTATCTATCAGGACTCAGGAGAGTGGTAAACATGCCAATCTGGTGCTGTGGGATTCCACAAATGAGCATTGACCACATCAACATCATTTGGAATGGAGGTAAAGAAGGTGGGGGGTTTGAAGTACTTAGGCCTTAGGGTCAACATTCCAGAGCAATGGAGAGTGTGGAAAAGAGGTGAAGGAACCAGTGCGCGCAGGTTGGAACGAGTGGAGAAAAGTGTTAGGGGTGATGTAGGAAAGTATCAGCAAGAATGAAAGGGAACTATTTTATAGTGACTCTTTGATGTATCCGTGCAATTCTCAGTTTCTCAAACATTTTATAATCACTCTTATAGCCTAATGCAAGTCACTATAAGAGGTCATCTGTTACATTCGTTTAAGATATTATGGAGACAATTGTATGTTTACATGTATTTGTGTGAGCGGCGCTGAGCACTTATAACTAGGCTATAATTATTTAGTGTTTATTTATAGTTACTTTTGAACACTTCACAGACATGGGATATTGGTTAATTATGCTTTACTCAACAGACAGGTTATTTTGATCAAATCAAACTTTATTTATAGCACATTTACAACAGCAACAATGACCAAAGTGCTGAACATAGTAAAAATCAAACCAAGTTTGAAGTGATGCGTGTGTGTGCGTGCGTGTGTGTGTGTGTGTGTGTGTGGCCATGTGTGTGTGTAGCAGTTCATTTCAGGGTTGTGTGTGTGTGTGTGTGTGTGTGTGTGTGGGGGGGGGGGGGGGGGGGGCTGTGGGTGCTTGGGGTGGGTTCTCTCCTCTGTGTCATCAGCTCCCACACCCTAGGTGGGGTTGGCGAAAGGGCCTTTCTGTGTGGGGTTTGCATGTTCTCCCTGTGTCTCCAAGGGTAGGAACCCTCACAGAAATCTTGCAGTAACTAGAAATACAGTTCCTACGAAACAGTGTGGGATCAATGGGCACTGTTATGTTTGGGCACAAAGATCTACCCAACGGGTATCTAATTATTTAATATATATTTTTATAAAATGTATAATGTATAAAGTATGTATATATAATTCTTTAAAAATAAATATTCTGTAAAGTATGGATAATTCACCCTTTGTCAAGTCCTGCCCGTTGTCCCGCCCCTCTTCACACCCATTGGTTTCTGAGTCTTGGTGGGACATTCAGTGGGACACTCCATCCACTACCATTTTAATTCAGTTGCTTCGTATCGTTAATCTGTGTGTTCAATTCTAACTTCAAAATTGGTTTCAGTAAAATGGAGCTGCTCAGTGGCAGCATGTTTTTAAATGTTTTTATTTCTCCAAAAATTATGTTTTAGCAAATTCAGCATAAAAAATGCGGAACCAGGGCGGGACAAGGCAGAAAGAGCCTGCTGGTTGGTCAGTCAGGGACCAATCAGAGTGATACTAGCTCCAGGATTGGTCTGGTTTCACATGACCCACCTGCAGAATATAATCACAGCAACCACACCTGCAATTTACAATTACATATTTTCTCTAACGCTTTGATGTTGTGATTTCTCCATGATGTCAGTAGCCATGTTTCCATAAACGTATTTGAATTAGGGAAGCGAATTATCAGAAATGCCTATTAAGACAAAGCGAATTTAGCCCATTTCCATTTGCGGGTGTCATTTGAATTAGCGATGGTCGCATGGGTTGATCGGGCTGATTTTTTCAGTGCACGTCTGACTGCTGTGACTCGATCGTTGCACAGCTCATCCTGCAAGTTTCAGCGTCCTCTGGAAGGTGGCCGATCTGCAAGCTCACAGCGCTGCGCGGAGACGCGGATGCGAGCTGCTGTGAGCTTGTAGATCGGCCACTTTTGGCACACAACACCATGTGATGAGGAAGGGGTTAGCCACGGATGGCTTGACTCCGGGAGGTGAAAACGGGAGGAATTTACACACAGTCTGTGTCACTCCCGGTTTGTTTTGTGGGCTAACGCTATACAATGGACGTTAAGCGGCAGGGGAAAGTATTAAGTTGGCGGACGATATGGACCTAGAACGTCATAATGTATTCGCATTTATTGTCTGACCCGTTTCCGTTCACAAATGCGCATTTAGTTTATTCGATAAAGCCTCAAAATCAGCTCCTCCAAGCGGATAATGAAGTTTATTCGCATTTTGAAGTGTTTCCATAAAAAGATTTTGCGAATAAGCCGTACATGCGCATTAAGAGGCTTTATGGAAACGCCACTAGTGACACAGAGGCATAAAGCCAAAGAGTAGATCACTCTTTGGCTGCACCTCATTGGCTGATAGATAAATGACATCATTTTGGGGGAGAACTTGACTGATAGATAAATAATGAAGATAAAATATTGGTCTCGCCTTTCAGATGAGCCCACAATAATAATCTTTGCAATTATAATAGGGCTTTGCACTACTGTAACACACTCTTTCATTCATGGTCAACCATCATAACTTCGAAATTAAACAAATTTCGCTGCAGGATCATAATCTAACTTTACGGTAGTTAACTTGCCATGCTTAAATGATTGGATCATCTGTGAGAGGCTTCATGTGCAGCTGTCTCCGTCACATAACAAAAAATATATATGTAAGGGAGGTGATCTGAACCTCCCCACCCGGCTTCAATCCCGGATGTCCCGCGTGAAAGTCCAATATCTCAACCACTAGACCAAAGGGACATCTTTTTGGTCCAGTGGAGATACTAGTCTTTTGAGGCTTCAAGGCTGGGGCTGCGACTCTCTCCGTCACATATAATTCACCATTGTATTGTTTTATTTTATTAAATATATAGCATAGTACACTATTGCATGTATATATATATATATATATATATATATATATATATATATATATTATATATATATATATATATATATATATATTAGGGGTGCAACGATACACACAATTCACGGTTCGATTCCGTTCGATATTTTGTTGTCACGGTTCGATATTTTTTCGATACAAAAAATAAACAGAGATGTCCTTGATTTATAAATGTATTTTTATAACTACGTATTTTTTTGTTTTAACTTTGAACAATACGATACCCAACCTCTAGGGTAGTGGTTCTCTAAGTGGGCTCTGCGGACCCCTAGCTCCTTGATGGGGTTCCAGGGGAATGTGGATGTGGAGTGGTATTGTATTGTATTGTTCGGTACAGGGTCATGCGGTTCGGTACACCCTCGTATTGAACGGTTCGATTTCGATACAAGTATTGTTGCACCCCTAATATATATGGGTGCAACATATCGAACCAAAATTCGAATCGAACCGAGAAATATCGAACCAAATGACCCTGTACCGAACAATGCAATACAATACCACTCTACATCCACTTTCCCCTGGAACCCCCTCAAGGACCCCTATAGGGGTCCGCAGAGCCCACTTAGAGAACCACTACCCGATAGGTTGGGTACCGTATTTTTCAAAGTTAAAACAAAAAAATACATAGTTATAAAAATACATTTATAAATCAAGGACATTTCAGTTCATTTTTTGTATCGAAAAAGTATCGAACCGTGACACCAAAATATCGAACCGAACCGAACCGTGAATTTTGTGTATCGTTGCACCCCTAATATATATATATATATATATATATATATATATATATATATATATATATATATATATATATAATTAATAGCAGGTGTGAATACTGCCACCCACTTGACGATTCTTTATTTAAACTATACTTTTATAGTTATAGCTATGCTCAGCTTTGCTACGAAGGGTGAAAGGGCGCCTCAGGTCGCCCTTTCAAAAGCCTTCATATGACATAGGTGAAACCAACATGACATCTTAGAAGGTGTGTGTGTGTGTGTGTGTGTGTGTGTGTGTGTGTGTGTGTCTGTGGAAAACCACAGGTAACTGTGGGCATTTGGGTCAAATGGCCCAAAGCAGAATGTGGGAAGAATGTCAGTTTGGGTGATAAAATCAACAACTGCTGCTTATCTGCTCAACTCTTCTCCATAGACCTCTGTCAACGAAACACAAAATAGCCTAGAGCAGTGTTTCTCAAGCTGTGGTTCATGTTCCACTGGTGGTACTTGTTGTAAAAAGGTTGAGAACCACTGGCCTAGAGTAACAGGCGAGACCCTAAATCGGTCAAAATGTCAACTTGGCCAAACTAAAAGAATGCACGGGAGCGTTTCACTGTTTCTATGTGTCATCTTTTCGACCCCCAGACCTAACCCTTACCCTTACCCTAACCTCCGTGGGGTGTGTCACTAACCCTCCCGGCGCTCCGTTGTCGAAATGATGGTCGTTTGAAGGAGTGAGATTTCCCCAGAATGCACAGGCCAATTATGGCCCGAAGAGCCTGTAGCTATACAGGTCTGAGCAGCCTATAACCTGCAAAGTAGCCTAGTCCATTCCAGTAGCCTACATAATTATATGACTTTGTTTAGCGTAAACATCTGTTTAAACAACTAAACATCTGTGTAAACATTTGTGAGTGTGCGTGAAGTTGTCACAGGTACAGTGCTAGTACAGTAGTCATCTGTCTTGACAAAACAGAATAATAAATCAGCAGAATATTAACTGACACTACTAATATCACAATAAGGTTTTGTGTTTCTATAATGTATTGATGGGGATTTCAGTAATACATAATAAATACAATCTGACGACTGAAAAGTCTTGTCCCAATCAGCAAGATGTAAAACTAAGAAGACCCCCTTCTTTTGGACAAGAGCTGAGATCCACACACACACACACACACACCCACACCACCCCCACACACACACACACACACACACACACACACACACACACACACACACACACACACACACACACACACACACACACACACACACACACACACACACACACACACTCTACAGGCTACATTCTTCTATTACGACAGATAGACAATCTACAAGCGCACAACACGTTGCAACGTGATGCAAACCTTTTGTATTGTGCAGCATCATGTTGTCCACAGACAGACAGACCAATACGTAAATGAAAATAAGCACACGCTTTTATTTTTTACATCAACCACAGACACCAGGTGCAACAGTCACAAAACGTCATCATCATCTTTACATTTAAAGCAGTTTAACTTATTTTACAGTTGGTTTGTGTTCAGTAAACAACCTTCCACACTGTGTGTTAGGCCATGTTCACACTGTCAGCAGCACAAACCACACTGCTGTTGTCTTAGCCTAGGGTGCCTTCACCTTTCGGGGTTTGATCCGGTCGGGAGCGGAAACCACTTTACGTCATGTTGTAGTCCTAGACGGACTACACTTTGGCTGGAACAATCAAACAGGATTCAGTTTTAACCCAAAATATTCCCCTGCGCTCAAGGACATACTTTTAGGGTCTACCTAATAAACCCCTTGATGCAGTGTAGTTTTGCTTTCGGAAAATTCGTTTGGTAAATCTTTCAGTCCAACGACTGGCAAGAGTACACTAGGCTACTCGAGCATTTTAATAGGGATTGGGGAAACAAACGGGGGGAAACAAACAAATCGACGTCGCTTATTCTGCTTGTGGTTTCCGCCTAGAACGAATCGACGGCCCGTTGTAAACGAACACCAGGCTTTCCCCCAAGAAAGCCTGGTGACGCGAGGTTACTGTTGTCTAGTCCAGGGGTTCCCAAACCTTTTTGTCTCAGGACACCCCATGAATATTTTTTTAATCCGAGGCACCCCTACATTTTCACTCCCAGAACCTTATATTTATATCATATCGTCGTTGTCAGGTGGAAACCTTGTATGTCCAAAACCGTTCGTTTTGTATTTATCATCTATAAAATGTAATAAACTAGTGAAAACAGCAGATCTACAAGCACACAACGCCTCGCGATGCGAGGCGTTGTGTGCTTGTAGATCAGCTGTTTTCACTAGTTTTGTGCGACAGAGGTTTCTGCCTGACAGTGACGATATTTTAGTGATTATGTTGCGAGGAAAACGTTGAGATAATAAGCCATTTTGGTTAGAACTGACTGAAAACAATGTTGCACTTCAAGTTTAAAATGACACTAAATATTTAAGTGTCCAAATAAATTCCAAATATTATCAAATATTCTCGCGGCACCCCTGGACTGCCGTGGCGGCACCCCAGGGTGCCCCGTCACCCACTTTGAAAACCCCAGGTCTAGTCTGAACAGCAACAAAACAACAACTATAACCTCAAATGGAAACAGGTTTTTAGCAGGGAGGACACTCAAGACACTGGGGCCTGGTTTGATTCACACTTGGTCGTCCAACGGTGTCGCTCTCCGAAACGTAGCTGATCTACAAGCTCACAACGTGGTGCGTTGCGGCGTGTTGTGAGCTTGTAGATCAGCCAATTCCTGCCACGATTGATCCGATCTGTGAATAATGCGCGGACAGTCGTTCCTTAACACATTGACCGCCATTTTAACATACCTCCGTACTCCCACCTGCCATTCGTCTCCATAGACTTCCATGTAATTGGGTGTGCACGGATCATGCACACCCATGCCTAGATAATGCACCACGTGTGTCCACATTGCTCACAGCTTTCAAACAAAAAAATCCGAATGGAAATCCGTTCAGGCATTCATGAGATAACAGCCACTATGTTTAACAAAGATGGCTGCCAAAATGGCTGCCATGCTTGAAAGATGGGGTTGCTATGGGGGTTAAACATGCAATTTCGCGATTGCTATCATGCCTACTCCATTTTTTGGGGTCCAAAATTTTTTTTGAAAAAAAAAATCTTTTGAAATTTTTTTTTTTTTTTTTTTTTTTTTTTTAAATTCTCGGGACTATCGGGCCTGGCGGGGAAAGACATTGGAATAATCTCGGGACTATCGGGCCTGGCAGGGAATGAGTTAAAAAAGGTCAGCTTTGCCTGCGGTCTGAACTCTTAACTCTCAGAGTCACAGAGCTGTAAGGGTCCATGTTGGGACCCCGGGTGGCCCCCGGGCCACATGTTGAAAACCAGTGTCGTACAGGACTGAAGAGCGCCTTCTGACTGAGAGCTTCTCTGTGCAGCACTTCACCCTTATGACCCCTTATGTCCCTTATGCTCCTTATGTCCCTCAGGGCAGCAGGCGGCTGTACTCGGACAGAGCGGAGGATTTCTTCACTCCGTCCCAGATACGAGCTGCATAGTGAAACCTGGAACACAGCCAAACACACACACACACGTCTGCATTAGGCACAGTTCACAACATTAACCCATTTAGGCCTGCTTTAAAGATTAAAAAAATAGCAGATATACAAGCTCACAGCGCGCGCTGCGAGCTTGTAGATCTGCTATTTTTGAAAAATCGTGAACATTTGAATTTTGACCCGATTCTATAAGTGTCTTTTGAATCCTTTTAAGATTTTTGAAAAAACCTAGGTTTCTATGTCAGCAATCTGGCCAGCCATCGTCAAAGAAAAGTCTGTTCTTGAGAGACTACTATGTCAGTGGTGCTCAAACCTTTTCATGTGAAGGACCCCCAAAATGATATTTATTTGGCCACGGACCCCCATTTCAAAATATCTAGTTCCAGGGACCACCCAGAAGCAAAATTTGAGTTACAAACGTTCGATTTGAAAATACATATATTCAAAGATTTGCACACATTTTCACGACTTTTTCAAAAATAGCAGATCTACAAGCTCGCAGCGTGGCACTCGGTGCCACGCTGCGAGCTTGTAGAACTTGTAGCTTGTGATGAGGAGAACATTATGTGAGGATGGTGCGATGGTGTGACGCCAACGACTGGTCATGCACACATTGGCTCACGTGTTGTTCTTGATCACTAAGTTGAGAATGTTATTTAGAAAGCATGTTATTTACACAGATGCTTGTTCCATTGTTTATCGGGTCATCCCATAGTTTCAATGTCTAGATTATTTGGATGGTAGACTGTTTAGACATATGTCGTAGCCTGCTTCCAGACCATAGACCCCGCCCACTCTCAGAGTGGACTCTTTCTCTGGTCTGGAGCTGAGTACAGTACATGAATCGGCATTTATTTTCGGCCCGTCCAATGAGCGCGGGGGGTGGGGGTGGGTCTAACGAATATCCAATCCGCGCAGCAGTTGAAACGATTCAAACGAAGTTCTCACACACAGGCAGGCTGAGGAAGGCACACACACACACACACGCACGCGCTGATTTCACCAAGCTGTTAATGTTGATTACATGTTTCTGGTCGCAGTTCTGTGTGGAAGCAGTCACTGGCACAGACAGAGACACACACACTCTCCGCGACCGTGCGTCGCGTCCACCGTGCGTCTCGATCACCGTGCGTCAAAAGTCCCTCCCCCGTAAATCGCTTAGAATAGGGCACAGGTTCAGACTACTGCGTGAGCTGAGTCTGAGATCAGGCTACCGATGTCAGGTTCTTTAGGCACTACACCAGGGGTGGGCAACTTTGATGATGGAGAGGGCCACTATGTTTTCACTCTCACTCCAGAGGGCCACATAGCAAAAATAGCCGATCTACAAGCTCAAAATGCGTCGCACTGCGACGCATTTTGAGCTTGTAGATCTGCTATTTTTGCTATGTTTGATTTGGAATCCTAAATTATTTTTTTTGCTATTCTTGAATTGGAATCCCTAAAAGTAAAATTGTTATTTAATTTCATATGCATTTATATGTTCTTATGTTAACTTAATGAACTTAAATACAAATAGGCGTACATTGGACATGAAAAAGACTAGTACTGTACTAGTCATGTAAGCTAGTATTGTAACAGCTGAAATCAAAATAGTCACACTTCGGTAACCTGAGGGCCGCATTAAGTGAAGGTGGGGGCCGCATGTGGCCCCCGGGCCGCCAGTTGCCCATGTATGACCTACACTGTCTCTCTGCTCTCCATGTACTGTACGGGTTTACCTTGCCCACTGGATTTTTTTTTTGTTTATAATTTTTATTGCAATGATTTCAATTCTCACATTTCACATTTCACATTCTACATCCATAGTTGCAACCATTTTCTTTTCCTTTTTTTTCCTCTATAAATCCACATTCCCCCCCCCCCCCCCCAACACGTGCAAAAACCCACCACCTACATAACAACACAACAGAAACTCATAAAACAAAATAAAAATAAAATAAAATAATAAAATAAAGAGGCTTTTTTGTTTGATGTCTGTGTCCAAAACACCTTTGCCCACTGTAAGTCGTTCTGAATAAATAGTCTGCTAAATGCCTACATTAAAATAGATTGTTATTCACACAGCTCATTGTTTATGGGGTCATCCCATAGTTTCACTGTCTAGATCAGTGTTTCTCAAATGGGGGTGCGTGTACCCCTAGGGGTACGCAGAGGCACTGCAGGAGGTACTCGAGATAATGCCCACCAAAAAGAAAAATAGAAATGGAAATCATGATACTATTATTCATAGAAGTAGAAACAACATTTACTGTTATGTTTAATGATGACATTTGGAGAAACTTCTTGTAAGCCTGATAAAGCCCATTTTCCACTGGCCTAACTCCACACCACACCGCCCACTTGTGCCAGATTTTCCACTACAAGGACCTGGGTAGAGTGGTGTGAAAGTGGTACTAAACAGGGTACTAAAAAGTATCCACTCTAGAGTAGAGCTAGGCCAAACACTTCATAATGACTGATCACTCACTGACTTTTCATTTAGACCACCAGGATATAGTTGTAATACATGATAATTCTATTGTTCTATTGATTCTATTGTGTTATAACCACTATTGTAATCTACTATAGTGTATTTTAATTATCATAGTAATACATTAATACTCGAAAAGGGGCTATAATAGCCCCTTTTCGACTGCAGTTTTAGCACCACACCACACCACACTACACCACACCACACCACATAAAAATATCTACATTTTCCATTACACAAAAGTACCCCTATCGGTAAGAAACAAATTGACCCTTTTAACTGTGATTATAATACATAATACATTTGTATTACAACTATCATAATTATAATGCACTATAATGGATTATAACTGTGATTATAATACATTATAAAGTATTAATGTATTACTATGATAAGTATAATATACTATAATAGATTATAATAGTGGTTATAACACAATAGAATCTATTATCATGTATTACAACTATATCCTGGTGGTCTAAATGAAAACCCAGTGAGTGATCAGTCATTATGATGTGTTTGGCCCTGTGTGGCCTAGCTCAGAACTACTCTAGAGTGGATACTTTTTAGTACCCTGTTTAGTACCACTTTCACACCACTCTACCCAGGACCTTGTAGTGGAAAACCTCACACAAGTGGGCGGTGTGGTGTGGAGTGGTGTGGAGTTGGGCCAGTGGAAAAGGGGCTATAGTTGCCAACCCCAAATTACATGGTACCAGGCAACTGGTATGTGTTTGAATGTTGTTTGATTGTAAGTTAATATTGACATGAAAACTGGACTGAAAATGTTATGGCCACAGTGTTGAAACTCTCACTCCCTTTTTTATTTGTTGTGATGTTATATTCTTGAAAAGGGGGGTTATCATATACCGCTAGTTATGGTTTTAAAGGTGTATTCAGTGATAATGAAAGTGGCCGGGGGTCATCTTGTCACAGCGTGGAAATGTTTAGTTTTTTATAGATTTTTTACACCATTATAATGTTCTCGTTCTGATCATTAGACCCAATCACTGAATATCGGTAGGCCTACGTCTCCAGCTTCAGGATATGTATGATACTGATTTACTACGAGACTGTGGCATTTTATGAGTTCAGTAGTTTACAATCTAGGCATTTAGCAGACGTTCTTAATTCAGAGCGACTGTGGTTCTCAAAACTTTTATTTTGACCATCATAACTTAACATCATAACATAACTACGGCCATTCTCTACCCTGATTGGTCGAGGACTGGCTGGCCACCTCTGAAAACGGAATCTAGCTATGCTCGCAACACGGGCCATGTTGGAAGTCCTTATATGGTCAGCACACATTCTAGTGAGGAGAATGAATGGAAAATGTACCAATTATATTTTTATTTGAATGAAATACAAATCACTGAATATACCTTTAATTGCAGTTTGGAAAATGTTGTCAGGTAAAGGGGGTACTTGGATTAAAAAATCAGCGAAAGGGGGTACCAAGCCAAAGGGGGTACCAAGCCAAAAAAGATTGAGAAACACGGGTCTAGATTATGTGGATGGTAGACTGTTTAGACCAGGGGTCGGCAACCCAAAATGTTGAAAGAGCCATATTGGACCAAAGAAACTAAAAATAAATCTGTCTGGAGCCGCAAAAAAATATAAAAGCCTTATATATCGTTGTTGTCGGGTGGAAACCTTGTATGTCCAAAACTTCGTTTTGTACTTATCATTTACAAAATTATTTAAACTAGTGAAAACAGACGATCTACAAGCACACAACGTCTCGCATCGCGAGGCGTTGTGTGCTTGTAGATCTGCTGTTTTCACTACTTTTGTGCGACAGTCTTGTATGATGAAGCAGGGCTTTACTTTGCGAGAAAAAAAAATATATTGGCTATATTAGCCTACTGTCAAAATGACTAAGTAGGCTACAAATACATAATGAGCATTAAATTCAATATTTATTCTCCACATTTTTACAGCATTGGAAAGCGTTAAGAATGTTTGTGTCATGTTTGTCCTCCTACAGAAACCATATAAAAACAAAAATATATATATATTTTCCCCCCCATTTTCCCTTAATACATTTTTGAAAAAGCTCCAGGTTGCCACTAGCGTGGCACTAAAGAGCCGCATGCGGCTCTAGAGCCGTGGGTTGCTGAGCCCCGCTTTAGACAGATGTCAGGTTCTTTAGGCACTACACTGTGTCTCTGCTCTCCATGTACTCTACGTGTTT
Organism: Nannobrachium achirus; assembly: GCF_963921795.1. Lineage (NCBI taxonomy): Eukaryota > Metazoa > Chordata > Actinopteri > Myctophiformes > Myctophidae > Nannobrachium > Nannobrachium achirus. The sequence goes on along the minus strand of NC_137811.1, from coordinate 74,874,745 downwards.
ACCTTGTTTAGACAGATGTCAGGTTCTTACACTGTCAGGCACTACACTGTCTCTCTGCTCTCTGTACTGTACTGGAGTGTTTCTTTAGTTTTACAGTAATGTAAATGAACATAAAGGTAATATTGTTACCAGTTCTTCTCAGGATGGTGTGGGACAGTGATAACGGTTTAAATGTTACCAGTTCTTTTTTTTCTTAAAAAAAATTTATCCCACGGTTTTTGTAACCCATTTTTCTCACCCGGTGACTACCTAACCTGTAGTCCTGGTTTCCGCTCTGCCCCTGCCGCACCAGGGGACATTGGGGAGCACCCGGCTGGCTAGGGGGAGGTAGTATAGAAACCAGGACTACTGCATGTTTTTGTGTGAGGGCCTATGCCCAAGGAGACACAGGGAGAACATGCAAACTCACCACAGAAAGGCCCTATCGCCAACCCCACCTAGGGTGTGGGTGCTGATGACGTGGGTGGAGGAACACGCCCCCAGCGCCCACAGCTTCCCCCGGCGGGAATCGAACCCAGGACCTTCTAGCTGTGAGGCGAAGTGCTAACCACTGCACCACCGTGCCCTTCATGTATATGCATGTTACATGACACACACATGTTACCAGTTCTTAATAATAAAGGTTTAAATGCTACCAGTTCTTAAAGGAGCTATAGTCAACTTTTTCTTGAAAAAGGGATGCTAAAATAAAAATAATGTTTCGAAAATATTTTATAAAAAAAATAAGCTTCATATATGTGTTATTGTGTTTCTATTCAAATATGACCACAAAAAGCGTAAAATAATAATAAAATAATCATTTTGGCCATTGTCAGACCGACACTTTGTTTACATTCTAGTCTATAGCATAGACTGTAGAAAAATATGGACGAAGCGACGCCATTGGTTTCTATGCAGCGCAAATGGCACTTTTCCACGCCTTGAAATGGGTGTCGCCATCATAGAAATAAATAGAATTGTAAAAGCACCAGAGATGCTATTGGCTGCCAACGGTCACGTGCAACGCAAGGATACTCGGGAGAATGCGTTGAGCTCTGCCGAAAATATAGCAGACGAAGAAGAAAACGTGGACCGCCCACAAGCCAGCCAGCGAAAAACAACGGACCGCAGTGACAGTAAATGTCCGAAAAACTTTTTCATTTTACCACGGACTACAGAGATTTGTGCACCGAAAGTTTGGAATGCAGCCACCGCTAACCTGACCGGGCCGTCTAGGACTCTGTACCCCGCATTGGAAGCCTTGTTGAGGACTCTACTTTTGAAAGTGCCCGTGCAGTTCTGCAGGGTCTTATAATAATCCAGTTGTCCACTAGACTTTTCACAAAGCAAAGAGGCATTCGTCCAGAGAATTATGCATGGGTTTATTCATATTTATTAACAGGGATTTGTGATGTTTATAGGACTGAAGTTGCACTAATAGTTTTCATTCACACCTCTTAACAAAAGCTGTCAACAATGTCAATGTGACACCTATGTTAACAATGCGATTAATGTAGGAATGGATGCAATATGCATATGAATTGTCCATTGTGACTACAGTCTATGATTGTGACATGCTAAGTAGGCTACAGTAGCGAGAAGCTGGATTAATGAATTGATTTGTGAACTAATTATTGAGCTGACATTATGCAGTATCGTGGGTTAATTATTCCTACATATTAAAGAGGTTATTTCAATCAGCGATCGTTAACGTAAATGCGCTTTATTCAAGTCATTTTTGTTTGATTGAGGTATTTACAGTAGTAGCCTACATCATTCAGCCTATTCCTCCTCTTTGATTCAGTCAATTTCATTCTGGTTTATATTTTGGAAATAAAATGTGAGATCAACCAATGCCTATTTGTGTGCGTTCCTATGCTAATTTGTGTGACATTTGTATGTGTGAATGTAAGTGCTAACTTTGTTTGACGTGCAGACTGTGACAATTATACTGTAGCCTCAGTGTCGTTTTCAAATGTTTTAATTAATACCATTTGGCGAGGCGCTAAATGTTGAGTGTTTCTTTTGTTTAGTTTTATATTCTATTATATGCTATACCACTTTATATACGAGTGGTTACTTGGGGGAAATACATTATTATACTAGCCGTTCTAAACCTACAAAAAGCCAGATAATTGCCATAACATCACGTCGCCGAAGCCTGCTATGACCAACTTCAAATTCCGACCAAGATCTCCCATACTCAGCTGGCTTCAACAACAGGTATATGAGGTGCCAAGGGATACAGGATAGCAGGACATGCAACTTATGTAAAAAGTGCTGTTTTCAGTTTCCAAAATGTTACATGAAATATTTGATAAATAGTCTGAAGTAGGCCTAATGTAAAGTAAGTCTGTGGTAGGCATACATGACAAATTATCAAGAATGCCATATGCCAATGTTAAAGACGAGTTCATAAAATAATATAGGCTTCCATTGGCTTAGAACATAGGCTATTTTGGCTGTGAGTGGCGGCAGTGGCCACTGATAATCTGTAGGCTCGCTCATGTCGATCATGGATTGATGTGGCATGCCATACTTGCACAAATCATGACGAGAAAAATAAAATAAAGACGCATTGTTTTGGTGGCATTATATATAGGCTCTCATAAGTTGTTACACAATCGGGCAGGTATAGCCTTAATTCATAATAAATAAATACCAAGTCATGTGGCTGATATGCCTATAAGAGTAAATAAATTATAGGCGTATTAACAAAAACGATGTTTTAACATTTATAGCCTATAATTATATAGAATTGCCTATATGTGTGTTTATTTATGTCCTCGCTCATTTTAATAGCTCTGGATTAAGAGCGTCTGCCTATATTGTACAGTGTAACCTGGGTTTGTATAATAGTTTTATATTGTAACAATGTTTAAACGCAGTTGTACAAAGAAAACCGACCTACAAGCTAACAGTGCGTCGCATTACGACCAACGCTGATGAGCTGATGTGGGCAAAGGCTGATCTGGGATCAGCCGCGCCCCTGCAACTTTATCATCTATTTTAAAATAAATTGACCAAATTTCGACAAAACGCATATGATGGTGATTGAAAGGCAATTTTTAACTAGCGATAGGAACCATAAAGTATTCATGAAATGTTAATTAAGGCTAGAACACGAAAGGGGAAAATGAATGGGATCCAATGGAGAACAATTCTTTTTGCAACCGGCCGGGGGGGAAAACAGCGCAACTAGCGGCCAATCATAGGAAGTTTTACTTCCGTATTGGAGTCATTTTAAATCGGCAGAACTTGCCCCTTGGTCTATAGACTAGGATGTAAACAAAGTGTCGGCCCTACAATGAAAAGTTGACTGTAGCTCCTTTAATAATAAAAGGTTTAAATGTTACCAGTTCTCCTCGGTCAGGATGGTGTGGGACAGTAATAAAGGTTTAAATGTTACCAGTTCTTAATAATAAAAGGTTTAAATGTTACCAGTTCTTAATAATAAAAGGTTTAAATGTTACCAGTTCTTAATAATAAAAGGTTTAAATGTTACCAGTTCTTAATAATAAAGGTTTAAATGTTACCAGTTCTTAACAGTGTTGGGCAGTAACGAATTACTAATAATATATTACTGTAATATTATTACTTTTTCCAGTAACGAGTAGTGTAAGGTATTACTCTAAAAAAAATCACACCCGTGTGAACTGAGCGGTGGTCCCCCCCCCCCCCCCCCTTCCCCCCTGTGTGTGTGTGTGTGTGCGTGTGCGTGTGCGTGTGCGTGTGTGTGTGTGTGTGTGTGTGTGTGCCTGGTCTGGCCTGGCCTGAACAACAGCGCCCCTCCCTTAACATGTGTGGTCAGAAAAGGTTACTGCAGGCTACAGACAGACAGACAGACAGACAGACAGACACGCAGACAGACAGACCCACACACACGGCCACGTATAGGAGCGTTGTGACCACCGCTCAAAAATGGTAATATATAACGCTTTACTTCGCAAAAAAAAAGCCTCGCTACTCCGTTACTAGCCGTTTTAGCCGATTGCATAAAAAGAACAGATCTACAAGACATCAACATACATCTACAGAGATGCGATGTAGCTTGTAGATCAGTCATTTGCGCAGCGCGCACAGTTATGACGTTGCTTATGTCATGAGACCAGTGTCAGCGCTGCGCTGCCTGTCACAGTCACAGAGAGAGCATAGCGTGCGACGCGTTTACATGGATGGGACGTTTACAATCTACAAGCACTCCACTCGGCCGCGGAGGGGTCCGCCGCGGGGTCCGCCGCGGAGGGGTCCGTCGCGGGGGCGCCGCGGACCGTCCGCGGAGCTCAGCGGGACCACCGTGGACCACTGCGGACTGAGTTGCTGCTGTTAGCCAGTTAGCGTAGCCTCCACTGTCTGTGCTCAATAAGCCTCATGTCAGGGCCGGCGGCAGCCCACAATGGCTGAGGGTGCTATGCTTTAAGTGAAGGATACCCAACTCAAATCGGCCAGGTGAAAACAAAAGGCTAAATTTGCATACCAATGGGAGTGTGTGCCAAACCGGTTGTGGCCAGCCAATGCTGATCTACTGTATTATAATGTAAATTTCGGGAATTACTGAGGTGGGGGTGCTCCCTGGCCAAAATGAGGGTGCAAAGCAGGCCTCAGCACCCTCAGGGAGTTGAAAGCCTACTTTCCTTAGTGGGAACACCCAGAGCCCCTGCACCTCACATCTAAAATAGCCTACACTTTTTAGGCAGAAAAGAAAATATGTAGCATATTATTTAAGGATAATATAGGCAGGCGTCTTCAACAGAGCTGAGAGTTTTAAATGTAATAAAAAATAAGCAATGTTTTGTTGGGTTATATATTATATGTCTTAATTATTAATTGATTCGCTTGTAGGCCTATACCAAAATCCATTAAAAAATGTTTCTAACTGTTCCCAGGTCAAATATTGATGTGTGAATGTGATTAAAATGTGATTAATTGAGATGAATTAATTACAAAGCCTGCAATTATAATTTCTTTAATCGCATCCCAGAGACTCTTATTGTTCCAATAAATTGGATTCAGTTCTAAAAGGAGCTGGCTAAACAGATTTTGCAGGGGAAAAAAAAGTAATATAACTTAATATATTACATATTATTCTTGATTCCAAGTAATAAGTAATATAATATTATTACTTTTTCCAAGGAGTAATAAGTAATAAGTAACGATTACTCTCCTAAGTAATATTGCCCAACACTGGTTCTTAATAATAAAAGGTTTAAATGTTTCCAGTTCTTAATAATAAAAGGTTTAAATGTTACCAGTTCTTCTCGGTCAGGATGGTGTGTGACAGCTGGCAGCGGGGCATGGCCAGGACCTGGCTCCGCAGCTTGGACACCAGAGAGGAGAAGGAGGGGTGTCCTCTGTACCCCGGGAGCAGAGAGAAGAGAGGGGACGTCCCACAGCCTGATACACATGAAGAGGTTCAATATACACCCTGATCAATATAAATACATTCATTATTATACACCCTGATACACATGAAGAGGTTCAATATACACCCTGATCAATATAAATACATTCATTATTATACACCCTGATACACATGAAGAGGTTCAATATACACCCTGATCAATATAAATACATTCATTATTATACACCCTGATACACATGAAGAGGTTCAATATACACCCTGTTCAATATACACCCTTATTATACACCCTGATACACATGAAGAGGTTCAATATACACCCTGATCAATATAAATACATTCATTATTATACACCCTGATACACATGAAGAGGTTCAATATACACCCTGATCAATATAAATACATTCATTATTATACACCCTGATACACATGAAGAGGTTCAATATACACCCTGATCAATATAAATACATTCATTATTATACACCCTGATACACATGAAGAGGTTCAATATACACCCTGTTCAATATACACCCTTATTATACACCCTGATACACATGAAGAGGTTCAATATACACCCTGATCAATATAAATACATTCATTATTATACACCCTGATACACATGAAGAGGTTCAATATACACCCTGATCAATATAAATACATTCATTATTATACACCCTGATACACATGAAGAGGTTCAATATACACCCTGATCAATATAAATACATTATTATACACCCTGATACACATGAAGAGGCTCATTATTATATGTCCTGATCAATATAAAATGTATAAATACATTCATTATTATATGTCCTGATCAATATAAATACATTCATTATTATTATAGCAGGGAGGGAATTCATTTTATTTTTTTGCATGGTGTTAGGCATAGGGTTTTCAAAAACCACCACAAACAAGTCAGGCTCACCCCCTAGTGGTCTGTTTGCAATGAATCCAATATTACTGTAGATATGGTTGAAACCCCAAATAACTAATGGATTATGTTACTATTGGGTCTGCAAAAGAAGTGGAAAAACCTCTGGAAAGGCATCCACGATGGCTGCCTGGAGCTATGTAAACAGGAGACTCGGGTGCGAGCCCAACTCGTTTGCGATGGTTTTTGAAAACCTTATGCCCATACCTAAGACAAAAATCTAAAACTAGTCACCAAGTGCACAAATCTTAGGATTTTTTACATATTCCCTCCCTTGCTTAAAATGCCAATAAACTGGGAGGGAAAATGTAAAAAATCTTCAAGATTCTGACTCGGTAACTAGTTTTCGTGCAAAGTTAATTGATTAATCGGGAGATACGCGAGCGTCAGGTCACATACACAAACTTCAGAAGGCAATCGTAGCCAATCAGGAGGGAATATGGGAAATGGGACAGATCCATGTTGATGACATGACTTTAGAGATACTGTGTAACGCTTTGTGTGATTTTAGGGCAAAATCTGTAGGAGCAGTGTCCAAAAATGTGTTTTGCAATAATCGGCCTCATGGTGGCGCTAGAAGAGGGCCATGTGAGAAATCAGGGCAAAAGTGTGACGTGACTGACCTACTGACTGACTGGGGGACAGCCGGTGGAGCTTTGAATAGTAACTTGCGACCATAAGTGTGACTCACAAATAAAAAAATAAAAATAAAAAAAACAGTTCATTTAAAAGTCTTTGCTTTCCTCTAGTAGAGGAACAGATATGTCTGCATTAGAGGATGCCACGGGAGTGAATTTTCACTCCAGTCACATCCCACGTCCCGCAGAAAAAATCCTGTCCCATCCCAATCCTGGGCCAGAGGAAAACAGATAAATCCCGTCCTGTCCCACTCCTGTAGATGTTTTCCTGGTCCCATCTTGCTCCTGGTCAAAATCACTCCCGATCACCTCCCGCTTCCCGAAAAAAAATGTTTTTCCATTTTGATCCATATTATATTAGATATCATGTTTATTATTATATAATGTATAGTTTTATAATGTTCGCAGTTCAAAGACCTCACTTTCCTGTGCTTTTTTTCCTCCCAAACTGCTAATAAAGTATCACTGTTTATTTCTGTGGTTTGATGAACTGGTCTGGAATGATTCCTGCTCCTGCCCACTCCCGGTGATTTTCATTCCTGTCCCGTCCCGATCACGGCAATGATCAAAATTTGACTCCTGTCCTGCGGGAATGCAGGATTTTTTTATAATTTAGGCACCCCTACATTATAATTTTCACTCCCAGCACCTTATATTTATAGCATATCGTCGTTGTCGGGTGGAAACCTTGTACTGTATGTCCAAAACCGTTTGTTTTGTATTTATTATCTATAAAATATACTAAACTAGTGAAAACGGCAGATCTACAAGCACACACCGCCTCGCATCGTGAGGCGTTTTGTGCTTGCAGATCGGCTGTTTTCTGCAGCAGTCTTGTATGAAGCAGGGCTTTGCTTTACCAAAAGACGTACACATTTGAAACTTGGAGATACGAGGTTTCTGCCCGACAGTGACGATATTTTAGTGATCATGTTACGAGGAAAACGTTGATATAATAGCCATTTTGGTTAGAACCGACTGAAAATAACAAGTTTAAAATGATACTAAATATTTTTTCAAGTGTCCAAATAAATTCCAAATATTATCAAATTATCTCGCGGCACCCCTGGACTGCCGTCGCAGGCACCCCAGGGTGCCCCGTCACCCACTTTGAATAACCTCGCTTACCAGGCTTTCTGGGGAAAAGCCTGGTGTTCGTTCACAACAGGCCGTTTGGTTTCCGCCCAACGTGGAAACCATTAGAAGAAGCGGCGTCGCTTTGATTTGGTTCCCTCCGTTTGTTTCCCCAATCCCTATTAAAATGCTTGAGTAGCCTAGTGTAGTCTTTCCAGTCGCTACGAGTTGGACTAAAAGATGCATATACCAAAATAATTTTTCAAAAGCAAAACTACTCCGCATCAAGGAGTTAAAGGCCCTAAAAGTATGTCCTTGAGTGCAGGGGAATTATTTTGGGTTAAAACTGTTTCCGGTGCAGTCCCGGGACCCACAGGTGGTCATTCAAATGGGTCCCAGAAAAGTTTTATGAGTCCTCAATACAATGTTTTCGAGCGATGTGAGCTTGTAGATCGGCTATTTTCAAAATGTTTGCCTATTTCTTATATTTATTTTACAATTTGGCTAATGTTTGAACTTAGAACTACTAAAACATGTGCCCCTGGGGCGCCCGCTGGCCTGGTGGTCAAGGCGCATACCATATACTAGGCTATGATGCCTGCTGGCGTCGCCGGTTCGATTCCCGATCCGGACGACCTTTGCCACATGTCATTCCCCATCTCTCTCCCCATTTCCTGTCAGCCTACTGTCCTATCAAATAAAGGCATAAAAAGCCCAAAAACAAATATTTTAAAAATTAAAAATAATAAATAATAATAAAAGAGAAAAAAAACAAAACATGTGCCCCTAATGAATTCGGGCGCGCAAAATGGCGTCGGACGTCAGTGGAATCAAAACATTGACGTTTCTATCGCCTGTTTAAGACTTTCTACGTGGATTTTATTTGTGTTAACGTAGGGTAAAGTAGGATGCTTTCACCCATGAACAATGGTGGTGTCTGTGGAATTTTAAAATGTTTTTCTTTTACCGCGACCCGGTAAATTATTTTAACATGGACTCCAATGGAGGCGCATCCCCCCGCTCCAGACCGGTTACAAGCCCATAAAGTGAAGTGATCCCAGACTAACTTTGAAAACCCTTGCTCTACAGAACATCATGTCTGCTCTACAGAACACCATGCTCTACAGCAGTGGTTCTCAACCTGTGGGTCGGGACCCCCAGGGGGGGTCCCCAAATTATTTTGGGGGGTCTCCAGATGATTAGCTTAACCCTCTAAGGCCCACGGTTGTAATATTACAACGTTTGTATTTTATCCAAAAAAAGGTTTAAATCATTTTATTTTAGCTCCCCCTACCAGCTAAACACCACCATTGGATTCTATTGTTTAACATTGTGCAACATTGTTTTCTCACTCAACAGTAAACAAAAAACCACAAAGTTTAAGGGTATAGAGCAGGGGTGTCGAACTCATCTTGGGGTGAGGGCCGCATTGGATGAAAGGCGACTTGATGAGGGCCGAACCAGTCGCGGATCGGATGGCATGCACAGTCGCGCACATGTTCGCTCTGTTTTTCTTCCTGTCGTCTCAGCCACTGCTGTAGCTAGCAGTATAGCAGTATATCATTTTACAAATTGTGTTCATTATTAAGTAAAATAGCTACTTTCATTATTGGTATTACAGTTGCAGTTAGGTACGAGAGATGCTATTTGTTTAAAGGAGTAGTTCATCCCCAAAATGACTTTTTTTTCTTTGATTACTCACGCCATGGAGAATTGAGTTCAATAATATATTTTTATTTTATTTGTCGCATTACTAAGACAAAAATGTGATAATAGTACACTTCCCCCCATTGATTCCGGATGGGGACCCAAACGCATTTGGGTCCCGGAATCAATAGGCATGTATTTATTGAAATCAAATTTCTGTTTTAGGAATGAGTCTACATTGGCTCCATGGCATTTTGGGGGTGAACTACTCCTTTAAGAAGTGCCAATAAGAATAAACCATTTGATAAATTCCTGATAGTCTCCAGTACGCTATAATTTGTAAATGGCTAAAAAAAATATTATTGATGCAGGACAATAATAATTTTTATTGTATTTTATAATAAAAAAATAAAAGTAATGAACAATAATGGCATATTCAGAAAATATCGGAATAATAAAACTTTTACATTTTTATTATTATTATATTTTTTAAATAAGTTATTTTTTTTAACAACATTAATTTCCATGTCTAATATGTGTAATCTTTGAGTACAGTTCGAATATTGTAGGTATGTTCAGGTATTATTCATAGCCAGACCAACCACCCTATTCCTAGCAATGCTGTCATCTTCAAAGAGAGAGAGAGAGCTGGTCACTTAACATTCCAATCAATCAACTCAATCACTGCCAGGTGGGAGAAACCTAGCCTGCAGTGAGAAGGAGTTAGTTAGGTTAATTCTTAAAACAATCATAACTCTTGACAGGAATGGGCTAGAGACTTACTTTTTTTTCCTAAATGCTCAGAAATGTATGCTCTAGCCTGGGGGGCCGGATTGAATCATCTCGCGGGCCGGATTCGGCCCGCGGGCCGTATGTTTGACATCCCTGGTATAGAGGGTATCTGCACATTTCTAAAGTGCATTTTCAAGGACTTTCTAATTGCGACCGTAGGTCGCATTTACTATCAAACCCTGCACAAAGTGTAAGTCCGTCAGTCCGTCAGTCCGTCTGTCACACCTCACACGTCACACTCTTGCCCTGCTCATATCTCCGCAACCGTTGCCCCGATCCATGCCACATTTTGCACACACGTTCCTTGCCTGCCGAACTACAACCTCCAAGGACCCCCGGAGCTCCAGGGACCCCCAGGTCCCTGGGGGACCCCCAGATGTAAAAAATGACCAAATGTGCTAAACTGACCAAATGACCACCCCAACAGGGCTGCTCACGGGGAATTCCCGGGGACCACCCACTCCTGGTGCTCCAGAATGGATGCAAAAGTGGTGGCGCCCCCAGTGGAGGACCCCCTACACTGCAGCTCACATAAAATGCCGTAACTCCGGCTAGGAGCGACCGGGACAGCCGGGGCCGGTACCTATTCGTCCGCCTTGCCGGCGCGGAGACCCCACCCCTCATTTCTCACATGGCCCTCTTCTAGCGCCACCATGAGGCCGATTCTTGCAAAACACATTTTTGGACACTGCTCCTACAATTTTTGCCCTAAAATCACGCAAATCGGTACACAGTATGTCTACACTCATCCCATCAACATGAATCTCTCCCATATAGCGCCACCTCCAGGCCGATTTTTAAAAACACATTTTTGGACACTGCTCCTACAGATTTTGCCCTAAAATCACGAAAATCACTACACAGTATGTCTACACTCATGTCATCAACATGGATCAGGAAGATTTTGGCAAAACACATTTTTGCCCTATTTGTGGAGATAAGTGACCTACGGTCGCTTATCTCCCGATTAGGGAGTCTTACTGGTACCTCTAAATTGACAAATTAAACTTTTGCCATATTGTCAAATATTAGAGGCAGAAATTGTGAAAATAGCCGATCTACATGCTCACAACGCCTCGCAACGCGAGGCGTTGTGAGCATGTAGATCTGCTATTTTCACAATAGAACTGTGTTATAAAAAATGTAATGCCTCAACTCTTAATGCTCGTCAGGGTCAGGGGGGTCCCCAGTTAAAATATGATTATTTTGGGGGTCACGGCCTGAAAAGGTTGAGAACCACTGCTCTACAGAACACCATGTCTCCTCTACAGAACATCATGTCTCCTCTACAGAACATCATGTCTCCTCTACAGAACATCATGTCTGCTCTACAGAACATCATGTCTCCTCTACAGAACATCATGTCTCCTCTACAGAACATCATGTCTCCTCTACAGAACATCATGTCTCCTCTACAGAACATCATGTCTCCTCTACAGAACATCATGTCTCCTCTACAGAACATCATGTCTCCTCTACAGAACATCATGTCTCCTCTACAGAACATCATGTCTCCTCTACAGAACATCATGTCTCCTCTACAGAACATCATGTCTCCTCTACAGAACATCATGACTCCTCTACAGAACATCATGTCTCCTCTACAGAACATCATGTCTCCTCTACAGAACATCATGTCTCCTCTACAGAACATCATGTCTCCTCTACAGAACATCATGCTCTACAGAACATCATGACTCCTCTACAGAACATCATGTCTGCTCTACAGAACATCATGACTCCTCTACAGAACATCATGTCTCCTCTACAGAACATCATGTCTCCTCTACAGAACATCATGTCTCCTCTACAGAACATCATGTCTCCTCTACAGAACATCATGTCTCCTCTACAGAACATCATGTCTCCTCTACAGAACATCATGTCTCCTCTACAGATCATGTCTCCTCTACAGAACATCATGTCTCCTCTACAGAACATCATGTCTCCTCTACAGAACATCATGCTCTACAGAACATCATGTCTCCTCTACAGAACATCATGTCTCCTCTACAGAACATCATGTCTCCTCTACAGAACATCATGACTCCTCTACAGAACATCATGTCTCCTCTACAGAACATCATGTCTCCTCTACAGAACATCATGTCTGCTCTACAGAACATCATGTCTGCTCTACAGAACATCATGTCTCCTCTACAGAACATCATGTCTCCTCTACAGAACATCATGTCTCCTCTACAGAACATCATGTCTCCTCTACAGAACATCATGTCTCCTCTACAGAACATCATGACTCCTCTACAGAACATCATGTCTCCTCTACAGAACATCATGTCTCCTCTACAGAACATCATGTCTCCTCTACAGAACATCATGTCTGGTCTACAGAACATCATGTCTCCTCTACAGAACATCATGTCTCCTCTACAGAACATCATGTCTGCTCTACAGAACATCATGTCTGCTCTACAGAACATCATGCTCTACAGAACATCATGTCTGCTCTACAGAACATCATGACTCCTCTACAGAACATCATGTCTCCTCTACAGAACATCATGTCTCCTCTACAGAACATCATGTCTCCTCTACAGAACATCATGACTCCTCTACAGAACATCATGTCTGCTCTACAGAACATCATGACTCCTCTACAGAACATCATGTCTCCTCTACAGAACATCATGTCTCCTCTACAGAACATCATGTCTCCTCTACAGAACATCATGTCTCCTCTACAGAACATCATGTCTCCTCTACAGAACATCATGTCTCCTCTACAGAACATCATGTCTCCTCTACAGAACATCATGTCATCTCTACAGAACATCATGTCTCCTCTACAGAACATCATGTCTCCTCTACAGAACATCATGTCTCCTCTACAGATCATGTCTCCTCTACAGAACATCATGTCTGCTCTACAGAACATCATGTCTCCTCTACAGAACATCATGTCTCCTCTACAGAACATCATGTCTCCTCTACAGAACATCATGTCTCCTCTACAGAACATCATGTCTCCTCTACAGAACATCATGTCTCCTCTACAGAACATCATGTCTCCTCTACAGAACATCATGTCTCCTCTACAGAACATCATGTCTCCTCTACAGAACATCATGCTCTACAGAACATCATGTCTCCTCTACAGAACATCATGTCTCCTCTACAGAACATCATGTCTCCTCTACAGAACATCATGACTCCTCTACAGAACATCATGTCTCCTCTACAGAACATCATGTCTCCTCTACAGAACATCATGTCTCCTCTACAGAACATCATGTCTCCTCTACAGAACATCATGTCTCCTCTACAGAACATCATGACTCCTCTACAGAACATCATGTCTCCTCTACAGAACATCATGTCTCCTCTACAGAACATCATGTCTCCTCTACAGAACATCATGACTCCTCTACAGAACATCATGTCTCCTCTACAGAACATCATGTCTCCTCTACAGAACATCATGTCTCCTCTACAGAACATCATGTCTCCTCTACAGAACATCATGTCTCCTCTACAGAACATCATGTCTCCTCTACAGAACATCATGACTCCTCTACAGAACATCATTTCTGCTCTACAGAACATCATGACTCCTCTACAGAACATCATGTCTCCTCTACAGAACATCATGTCTCCTCTACAGAACATCATGTCTCCTCTACAGAACATCATGTCTCCTCTACAGAACATCATGTCTCCTCTACAGAACATCATGTCTCCTCTACAGATCATGTCTCCTCTACAGAACATCATGTCTCCTCTACAGAACATCATGTCTCCTCTACAGAACATCATGCTCTACAGAACATCATGTCTCCTCTACAGAACATCATGTCTCCTCTACAGAACATCATGTCTCCTCTACAGAACATCATGACTCCTCTACAGAACATCATGTCTCCTCTACAGAACATCATGTCTCCTCTACAGAACATCATGTCTGCTCTACAGAACATCATGTCTGCTCTACAGAACATCATGTCTCCTCTACAGAACATCATGTCTCCTCTACAGAACATCATGTCTCCTCTACAGAACATCATGTCTCCTCTACAGAACATCATGTCTCCTCTACAGAACATCATGACTCCTCTACAGAACATCATGTCTCCTCTACAGAACATCATGTCTCCTCTACAGAACATCATGCTCTACAGAACATCATGACTCCTCTACAGAACATCATGTCTGCTCTACAGAACATCATGACTCCTCTACAGAACATCATGTCTCCTCTACAGAACATCATGTCTGCTCTACAGAACATCGTGTCTCCTCTACAGAACATCATGCTCTACAGAACATCATGTCTCCTCTACAGAACATCATGTCTCCTCTACAGAACATCATGCTCTACAGAACATCATGTCTCCTCTACAGAACATCATGTCTGCTCTACAGAACATCATGACTCCTCTACAGAACATCATGTCTCCTCTACAGAACATCATGTCTCCTCTACAGAACATCATGTCTCCTCTACAGAACATCATGTCTCCTCTACAGAACATCATGTCTCCTCTACAGAACATCATGACTCCTCTACAGAACATCATGTCTCCTCTACAGAACATCATGTCTCCTCTACAGAACATCATGTCTGCTCTACAGAACATCATGTCTCCTCTACAGAACATCATGTCTCCTCTACAGAACATCATGTCTCCTCTACAGAACATCATGTCTCCTCTACAGAACATCATGTCTCCTCTACAGAACATCATGCTCTACAGAACATCATGTCTGCTCTGACCTGCTTTAGACAGGGCGTCGTCTCCATCACTCTCCTGCAGAGGAAGCAGGAACATGTTGACCTCCGTGTCCAGGTAGTCCCGTCCCAGACCTGGGAAGATGTTACAGTCCAGCATGGACAGGGTCCCTGGAAACATCAGTGGAACGTGTTAGATACATCACACCATGTTGGATAACGTGGACAATGTCCCTGAAAACACATCATGTTACGTCCAGTGGTGTGATATGAGTTTTTGAAGTGGTGGCCCTCAAAAGTCATGACGTCACATGTGTGCACGCATGCCTGCCGCTCAGTGCTAATACTGTATAACACAACATTTTTAATCTAATTATATTTCTTATTATTTAGGGTGCGTTCGGAAACCCGCACCGGGTGTGTGCTCAGTGTAGCGAGTGCAGTGGGCGTGACGTTGTAGAGTGCGTTCAGTGTGGCATATTTACGAACGA
Organism: Nannobrachium achirus; assembly: GCF_963921795.1. NCBI lineage: Eukaryota > Metazoa > Chordata > Actinopteri > Myctophiformes > Myctophidae > Nannobrachium > Nannobrachium achirus. The sequence goes on along the minus strand of NC_137811.1, from coordinate 74,859,144 downwards.
CCAGTTAAGAGGCAGCTGTGTGCTTTTTCACTCTGAACTCTGAAGGTAAACATTCTGAAAAGCAGCAGTTGCTAACGTAACGTTGATATTGAAAGGAGATGTAATTCCTAACATTGGCATACCTGCTGTTAGTTTACCCGTTGATGCGTGTGAAACTATCAAGCCCAAACGACCAATTAAGCTGCAAATGCTGCATTTTGCGGTCATTTCCTCCATTGTTCACAGCTGAGAAGCGCTCGAGACACGGCCATGAAAACCAACCTATCAAAACACCGCACTGACGCACCACACCGTCAAACCCCATCTTCTGAGGAGGGTTGGTCAGTGCGTGCACTCAACACACTGGTGCGCCGTCGAGCTGTCACACAACTTGATGACGTGCGTGCTTGCGCGTGTGCGTGCGTGCATGTGGGGCACGCGTGCGCACAGCTTGATAAGTGTGGGCTCGCCGATCCCAACCGAGCCCACAGGTTACGTCCGAGCCCACTGGTTATGTCCAGTAACAGCCTTTCATTGGTTTCAAGGGAAGGAAAATAAACAAAGCTTGTGATGTTACTGCTGGGAAAAACGAACCTTACAGTATGTCACTGATCTGCAGTAAAAGTATGTTTTTCATCTCTGTGAGGATTTTAAAATGTGCTTTGTGTACTTTATTCAAGCTGAAATGTTGTTTAAAGGAGCTGCTGTTTAAAGACTCCCAATGTAAACATGCCATAGTGCTTTATTGGGTTTAAATCCTATTAGTAGACCTTGTATCTGAACTGTACTGTACTGTGCTTTTCCTATGCAAACTTCTAATGAAGTATGCAATCAATTGATCAAATACCTAAACTTTTGAATGTGGCTCAAGCTACAGTGAGTTCCTCTGCATCTATACAATATCTGGCCATTTAGTAGCACAGCATGGTAAGCAGTGTAATGCAATGGGATCCTGTAGCTGAATCGAAATGAAGTGTTAACTGGCTGTCATCTGTCCTGCAACTGAGCCAGTTACAGATCTTCATATGCCTTTGTATCCCAGGTAACATCTGAACATACTGTACCTACCAATCACCTTATTCCAGCTTCTAATAGAGTGAATGAAACTAGATCTGACATCTACAACACCACAGACAGAATACCATATCCGAGTATAGGGGTATTTTGTCAAGTAAATATTGCAGTATCTTTCTAACCTTTATATTTGAGGTGAGAGGACCATCACTACCTTTATATTTGAGATGGGTGGACCATCACTACCTTTATATTTGAGATGGGTGGACCATCACTACCTTTATTACCCGGCTTGTTTGAATGCTTGATTCTGATTGGTCAATCGCTGAAATCAGAGGTCTGATATTCTCCGATAACAGACCGCTCCGCTCTATAACAGACCGCTGCCTAATCAAAGGCTCAAAGCACCTGCTGCAGTCAAGCTGCACTGCGTGAATCTTGTGCCGTATCCAACATGTCAGCCATGTAAACACACACACACACAGCGACATTTAGAACTAAACGTTGCAATCAAGAATGTTTTTTAAAATATTTTAAGCGAGACATAGTAGACGTAGTATCAGAAAATGGACCTTATCTAATCAGCACTTCCTTGTTTTCCAAGGCGACCATGTCGCGCTAGGGGGACGCCCAGCGCGACACTTGTGGAACACTTCCAGCCGTCTGTAAACAAGGAAATACTTTGTTTTGTTTCTAGTTTTGAGTCAAATTATTAATTTGATTTAGTAGCCGGGTAATAAGCGGGATAATGAATGGCTCCTTGGTGAATGACGATATATAATATAACATCCCTTCGGCCTGATAACTCAGTTATCAGTTATCAGGCCGTCGGTCTGTTATGTATCGTCATTCACCAAGGAGCCAGTCATTATCCCTTACTTATATTTAAGATGCGTGGACCATCACTACCTTTATATTTGAGGTGAGAGGACCATCACTACCTTTATATTTGAGGTGACAGAGGACCACCACTACCTTTATATTTGAGGTGAGAGGACCACCACTACCTTTATATTTGAGGTGAGAGGACCACCACTACCTTTATATTTGAGGTGAGAGGACCATCACTACCTTTATATTTGAGGTGAGAGGATCATCACTACCTTTATATTTGAGGTGAGAGGACCATCACTACCTTTATATTTGAGGTGAGAGGACCATCACTACCTTTATATTTGAGGTGAGAGGATCATCACTACCTTTATATTTGAGGTGAGAGGACCATCACTACCTTTATATTTGAGGTGAGAGGATCATCACTACCTTTATATTTGAGGTGAGAGGACCATCACTACCTTTATATTTGAGGTGAGAGGACCATCACTACCTTTATATTTGAGGTGAGAGGATCATCACTACCTTTATATTTGAGGTGAGAGGACCATCACTACCTTTATATTTGAGGTGAGAGGATCATCACTACCTTTATATTTGAGGTGAGAGGACCATCACTACCTTTATATTTGAGGTGAGAGGACCATCACTACCTTTATATTTGAGGTGAGAGGATCATCACTACCTTTATATTTGAGGTGAGAGGACCATCACTACCTTTATATTTGAGGTGAGAGGACCATCACTACCTTTATATTTGAGGTGAGAGGATCATCACTACCTTTATATTTGAGGTGAGAGGACCATCACTACCTTTATATTTGAGGTGAGAGGATCATCACTACCTTTATATTTGAGGTGAGAGGACCATCACTACCTTTATATTTGAGGTGAGAGGACCATCACTACCTTTATATTTGAGGTGAGAGGATCATCACTACCTTTATATTTGAGGTGAGAGGACCATCACTACCTTTATATTTGAGGTGAGAGGACCATCACTACCTTTATATTTGAGGTGAGAGGACCACCACTACCTTTATATTTGAGGTGAGAGGACCATCACTACCTTTATATTTGAGGTGAGAGGACCATCACTACCTTTATATTTGAGGTGAGAGGACCACCACTACCTTTATATTTGAGGTGAGAGGACCATCACTACCTTTATATTTGAGGTGAGAGGACCACCACTACCTTTATATTTGAGGTGAGAGGACCACCACTACCTTTATATTTGAGGTGAGAGGACCACCACTACCTTTATATTTGAGGTGAGAGGACCATCACTACCTTTATATTTGAGGTGAGAGGACCACCACTACCTTTATATTTGAGGTGAGAGGACCATCACTACCTTTATATTTGAGGTGAGAGGACCACCACTACCTTTATATTTGAGGTGAGAGGACCACCACTACCTTTATATTTGAGGTGAGAGGACCACCACTACCTTTATATTTGAGGTGAGAGGACCACCACTACCTTTATATTTGAGGTGAGAGGACCACCACTAACTTTATATTTGAGGTGACAGAGGACCACCACTACCTTTATATTTGAGGTAACAGAGGACCACCACTACCTTTATATTTGAGGTGAGAGGACCATCACTACCTTTATATTTGAGGTGAGAGTGGACCATCACTACCTTTATATTTGAGGTGAGAGGACCACCACTACCTTTATATTTGAGGTGACAGAGGACCATCACTACCTTTATATTTGAGGTGAGAGTGGACCATCAGCTTGTCCACCACCATGTGCATCTTCTTCAGGTTCCTGGGACAGAACTCGTCTCGTCTGGCTTTGTTCTGCACAAACACTAGACGGAGGGGGAAAAAAAAAATACACATGTTCTTGCAAAGCCCTTGTTTCAACTGCATGCAAACATCATGCGGTCACTGTCGGGCAGAAACCTTGTATCTCCATATATTGCATGTTTTCGTTTTCCTGGTATAAATATAAATGAATGGCCCATTATATACTTTGTCGTATGACAATGTTGGTATGTCACACAAAAATAGACGATCTACAAGCTCACATGCAATGATTCGTGAGCTGGTATGTGTTGTTATTGTTAAAAGGTTTCGCTATAAGGAGAAGCCCAGAATAGGCCAGGTTGTAAAGTGGTTATGTCTGTTAGTGGGTTGCTGACAGAACCCTCGCTAAAAACCCCAGGGCAAAAATCCAGTCGTCCGAGACAGTTTGCCCTCCTGGCCCCCAAGTTGTGGAATAAACTCCCTGTCGCACTTAGAACAACAGACTCACTCGCTAGCTTTCGCCGTGGACTGAAGACTCACCTTTTCAGACTCCACCTAAACCCTTAGCACTACTGAAAAATCAATGACCATACATGAAGCTAGTTAGCTTAGTTTTTAGGTTTTTTGAACCTTTTTTTCTTTACTGATTATATTGTTTTGTTTTCTAGATAGATATTAATTTGCATTTGTTATATTGCTGTTGATGTACTGACATATTATCTTGTTTATGATTGTGATGTTTTATCTGCTTATTGTAAGTTGCTTTGGATTAAAAGCGTCTGCTAAATGCCTAAACTGTAAACTGTAAAATGTAATAAATATTGAAAAGGCAACATGTGCGTAGAGCACACTGTGGGTGCTGGGCTGAAGAGGCTTCAGTTACACAAGGTTCAATCTGGTAAGTAATTTACAAGCATTTACTTCTTTAAATGACAACGTTTTCATCCACAGCGTATGGAAACCTTTATAATACTCATAAAGTATACATGAAAATGTGATAATATTCATAAAGTATACCTATGTGAGGATAGTACTCATATTTAATATAGTATACCTATGTGAGGATCATATTTAATATAGTATATATATTGTTATCATACTCCTGCCCAGTCCACGGTGACACTCATTCTATGTGGAGCTCTTTGCTATCTTTGTCTCTCACATGCAAGAGAGTGAGTTGAGTGTGTGAGAGAGAGTGAGGATCATATTATGTGCAGGAGTACATGCTGTATACGTACAAGAACAAAACATTATTGTATTTCTTATTATTTCTTACCTTCTTACCTTTTGCTATGATATATATATTAAGGGGGTAGGAGTTAATAAGTATTTACTTCATCCGACTCCTTTTTGGACTTTTGAAGAAAAAAAAATGATGATTGCACTTTATTTACTTTATTTTTGATTATGTATCATGTTTTTTATATTTGTGAGCATTATTATTTGTTTTAATGTTTTTGTTTTTAATTGTGAGTTCAAAATAAAGACTATCAAATCAAATCAAATCAAATATGAGAATGAGCCAGGGGTAGGGCTCCATAAGCAGTATGCTTCTCCCTACTCCTTTTTTTGGCACCTTGGACACTTTATCATGTCAAATGAACTCTTGAACTTGAACTTTTTCTATATTTATTTATCTTTTGATACTATGCTATGTTCAGATGCACGGATATCAGACTTGTATTTGTATTGAACTGTCCGAAAGTGCTGAAAAATAAAACGAACTGACTTGTATTTGTATTGAACTGTCCGAAAGTGCTGAAAAATAAAACGAACTGACTTGTATTTGTATTGAACTGTCCGAAAGTGCTGAAAAATAAAACGAACTGAACTGAACTGTACCTATGTGAGGATAGTACTCATATCATAAAGTATACCTATGTGAGGATAGTACTCGGCTCCATCGTCGGTGCCTGTAGTACCGGTGCTGTCATGGCTGGCTGAGGGAGTGGAAGGCTTCAACATCTCTGCCGTCTGGAGGAACCTGCCCACATTAAAACATAAAAAGTGCATTTATATAGCACATTTATCCAAGGCACTTTACATAAATTGTGCATTACTGTCATTCACCCATTCACATAGACATTCATACACCGATGGCAGAGGAAACCATGCAAGGCACCAACCTGCTCACTGGGAGCAACTAGGGGTTCAGAGTCTTGCTCAAGGACTCTTCCACACTAACTCTGGGGGAGCCCGGGATCGAACTGGGAACCCTTCGGGAACCCTCTGTGTTTCTAATGCCGGTTTCTCTCCTAAATCTAAATCTGAATAATGTGGTCAGGCTAAAATCCCAGTCTGTGATTTGTGAAACAGTGTGAAAGCAGCCTCCCACACTAGCGCTGTAGCCGCTGTTTCATAAACAACCAGCACAGTATGGATCAGAGTACTTGCTGTTGAGGAACTTACAGCAAGTGTCTTGCACTCGAGTTACACTCAAGAACAAAACACTTGAGTGTGTCTTGCTCAAGAGTTCTTGAGCAAGACACTGAACCCTCAACTGCTCCCTGTATGAGCAAGATGGTGCGTTCGGTTTCCTCTGCTGTCCTCTCTGTGTGAATGAGTGTGTGCATGTGCGTGCGTGCGTGTGCGTGCACCAGGGTTTCCGCTAGGCATTTTTGGGGCCGGCCACCTTGGCCGGCAGGATTTTTACCGGCCAATCAGTTAATTTATCAGCCATATTATATTGAACGTCACATACGTGTTTGCAGATGAGATACTGTATGCAGTATGTGCATGGTGCACCCAACTGATAATTACACCATTTTATGTTAGCGCTGGGCTTCCTTAATTCCTCTTTATCACAGATGCAATTGCAATCTGTTCCCGAGTTAACAATTAAAATAATATCCTCCTAACTATCTACTTATGTAGTAGCCTAGTATAAAGAAGTGAATAGGTTAAAGTGGGCGCGCAACACAAGCGAACCGTTTGCGCGCCCTGCCACACAGTACGTGGCCTACAAATTAATAAATTAATTGTATATGATTTTGGCTTCACGTCTCATTAAACCTTAATATGCAAACACACAACATTTGTTTTGTTTTGTTAATGTTATGTTGGCGCAAGGAAGGTTACTAACTTGACTTGCCTCAGTTGCTTTGACCACGATGGATCACATCCATGCGATCAGAAAGCTGTGCGAGTGTGCGTGCTTGTATAATATCCACGATTCCACAGAGTTCGGGTCCCTTTTTCATTATAGCCGGGGATCCAGTCCCTCATAATGGGAGAGGACCTGTGATGTTCTGCCGCACTTTTTATTTCTGTTTTATCTATTAGTTTGGTCATTAAGGTCCACAGAATGAGAGGCCTGCTCTGCCGGAAACTTCGCGAAAAAAAGTTATGGCCATTTGTATATTCACTGTCCCATTGACTCACTAGAAATATTTAAAAAAGAAAATAAATCTGCTTTAAGTAGCATGTGAGGGGTCAAACTAGGGGTTCTTCATTATTCTGAATCCATTGCAAGCATTTGTTTTGCATGAAAAACATTCCTTGGGCAAAATTTTGGCCATCCAAAACTGTGAAAAGTGGAAAAAAAGTGATGACTCATCACTTTTCACAGTGTTTTCACAGTGTTTGGGGGCCAATATTTTGCCCAAGGAATGTTTTTCATGCAAAACAAATGCTTGTAATGGATTCAGAATGATGAAGAACCCCTAGTTTGACCCCTCACATGCTACTTAAAGCAGATTTATTTTCTTTTTTAAATATTTCTAGTGGAGTCAATGGGACAGTGAATATACAAATGGCCGTTAACTTTTTTTCGCGATGTTTCCGGCAGAGCAGGCCTCTCATTCTGTGGACCTTAATGACCAAACTAATAGATAAAACAGAAATAAAAAGTGCGGCAGAAAATCACAGGTTCAACCCTATTCCTTGAGCTTTTGGGCATGTGGATCCCCGACTATTATCGTCTACTCTGGGTCCAGCTTGGTCTAGAACCACAGTTCTGTTCTGATTATAACACTAAAACCACGCTGTATAGCGCTGATTGTTACAAGGTGCTGGAACTGTCAGCTGTGAAACGTGATGTGTGCTTCTCCGTAAGGCCGTGTGCGTGTCTAAAATAGCAGACATACAAGCTCACAGCGCTGCGCGTTTCGACTTGTTGTGAGCTTGAAGCTCTGATATTTCCAATGCGCGTAACATAGAGATGGGATGTATGGCTATTTGAAGTGAGCCGGATCTCTGGGATCCGTTCCTTTCAAAGAGCCGTTCAAAAGACTGGCGTACTTTTCGCACCACTGTTCAGGAACGGCTCCCTACTGTGAACCGTTCATTTCAAAGAGCCGTTCAAAAGACTCGATTCGTTCGCGAAAGTCCCACCTCTAACAGCGCAGCATGAGCATGAAGCAGCAGCAGTGGCGGTGAGCTCCGCTGTCAGACTCACAGAAGACAGAACATGATACAAATTTAAAATTATGATAGGTTTTAATGGTTGTAGCTTTACTACTTTAGACAAATAATTATGTGAATAATAAGATTAAATGATAAAATAGCCTAAGAGGCATTTTCCCAGCCGGCCACGGTGGCCGGTGGACTTTATAATTACCGGCCAATTAAACATTTAACCGGTCAATGGCCGGTAAATACCGGCTAACGGAATCTCTGGCGTGCACGTGTGCGTGTGCGTGTGTGTGTGTGTGTGTGCGTGCGTGTGTGTGTGTGTGCATAGACATAGAAAGGTAGACGCCTCCTTCGGCTAGGGGGTGTATGCATTGAGCAACTAAGGGAATCTTCGTCGCTTCCGTGTTCATTGCTTCCGCGTGCGTCACACATACGGAAGTCGGTAAGCCAATCAGAGGTAGGTGGAGGCGAGTCTTTACGTATGCAGCCTATAAGAACAGCTGAGCAGCGCAACATCGGAACTGGCTCTGTTGAATTGAGTTGTGGTACTTGGATAAGTCACGGAAAAGTCACGCTGTGATTGGCCAGTAGTCACTTTGACTGACAGCGTTCCCTTAGTTTTTCCAGGAAGTCCGGACAAGAACTTTTGCACATCGCTCCAATGAACTGCAGAGGCGAACGAGGCATCTAGCTCTTTATATCTGTGTGTGTGTGTGTGTGTGTGTGTGTGTGTGTGTGTGTGTGTGTGTGTGTGTGTGTGTGTGTGTGTGTGTGTGTATACTGTATGTGTGTATATGAGTTATTTTACTGTACTTACCTGTACAGGTTGATGTCAGTGAACCAGTCCTGAACCACGATGACCACGTGACACACTGTGAACAGGAAGGCAGTGATCTGGAGAGACTGCAAGAGAACAATCACACAAACATGTATTCTTAATTAACTTGTTTATTCTTATTATTAAAGGTTTGCATGTGAAGGTGTAAATGCAATCGCACAAGGCCAAGAAGAATTATTGAATTAATAATAGGAAGGGATCGCTCCTTCCCTAATAGTGTATGTACAGTACACAGCCACAGTGCCCTCTGCAGGCCAACCACTGACCTGCATCTCTATGTATGTGTGAGCAGGTCGCACATCTCTATGTATGTGTGAGCAGGTCGCACATCTCTATGTATGTGTTTACAGTTTACAGTTTAGGCATTTAGCAGACGCTTTTAATCCAAAGCGACTTACAATAAGCAGATAATACATCACTATAATAAACAGGATAATATGTCAATACATCAACAGTAATATAACAAATGCAAATGGATATCTATCTAGGAAACGAAATAATCAGTCAAGAAAAGGTTCTAAAAACCTAAAAACAAATGCTGACTAGCTTCATGTATGGTCATTGAGTGTTTCAGTAGTGCTATGGGTTTAGGTGGAGTCTGAAAAGGTGAGTCTTCAGTCCACGGCGAAGGCTAGCGAGTGAGCAGGTCATACTGCTCACTCGCTGCTCAGGTCGTACGTATGTGTGAGCAGGTCGTACATCTCTATGTATGTGTGAGCAGGTCGTACTGACCTGCATCTCTATGTATGTGTGAGCAGGTCGTACTGACCTGCATCTCTATGTATGTGTGAGGCAGGTTGTACTCTGGAGGCAGCTTGCGGTCGTTGTTGATCAGGTGGTCCAGAATGGAGGGGCTGAGGATTGGCTGCAGAAACACAGAATAATGTGAACAGACTGCTATGGACCAAAGAAACACGCAGAATAATGTGAACACACTGCTATGGACCAAAGAAACACACAGAATAATGTGAACACACTGCTATGGAACAAAGAAACACACAGAATAATGTGAACACACTGCTATGGACCAAAGAAACACGCAGAATAATGTGAACACACTGCTATGGAACAAAGAAACACACAGAATAATGTGAACACACTGCTATGGACCAAAGAAACACGCAGAATAATGTGAACACACTGCTATGGAACAAAGAAACACACAGAATAATGTGAACACACTGCTATGGAACAAAGAAACACACAGAATAATGTGAACACACTGCTATGGAACAAAGAAACACACAGAATAATGTGAACACACTGCTATGGACCAAAGAAACACGCAGAATAATGTGAACACACTGCTATGGAACAAAGAAACACACAGAATAATGTGAACACACTGCTATGGAACAAAGAAACACACAGAATAATGTGAACACACTGCTATGGAACAAAGAAACACAGAGAATAATGTGAACAGACTGATATGGTATGTGCTGGAACATCTTGGTATGTTTTGTTATTTCTGTGTTAGTCAGCCCAAAAGCTCAAGGAATAGGGTTGAACCTGTGATGTCATGCCGTACTTTCTATTTTATCCATTAGCTTGGTCATTAAGGTCCACAGCTCTGCCGGAAACATCGTGAAAAAAAAAAAGGTTATGGCCATTTGTATGTATAGTGAATGGGACAGTGAATATACTAATGTCCATAACTTTTTTTTTCGCGACGTTTCCGGCAGAGCAGGCCTCGCATTCTGTGACCAAAAAAATACAAGGTACGGCATGACATCACAGGTCATGACTTACCATGCATTGCTATGGTAAAGACTTTCTGTCATGCAGTGTTAAAAAAAAAAAAAATACTCTTTTGTTCCAACGTCTAGGCTACAGGACATTGGAGACCAGCAACGAGGCTCTAAAACTACAAAACTGAACACTGAACAAGTTACTCTGTGTTTCCTTTTTGTTGAGATAAGTTTAACCCATTTAGGGCCTAGAATTATTGAATGCTTTAACCAGTGAAAAATAGCAGATATACAAGCTCACAGCGCGGCACCGAGTGCCGCACTGCGAGCTTGTAGATCTGCTATTTTTGAAAAAGTCGTGAAAATGTGTGCAGATCTTTGAATATATGTATTTTCAAAGCGAACGTTTGTAACTCAAATTTTGCTTCTGGGGTGGTCCCTGGAACTAGATATTTTGAGATGGGGGTCCGTGGCCAATAAATATCATTTTGGGGGTCCTTCACATGAAAAGGTTTGAGCACCACTGACATAGTAGTCTCTCAAGAACAGACTAACTGAGCTCCAGTTAAGTGAAAAGGACCTTTTCTTTGACGATGGCTGGCCAGATTGCTGACATAGAAACCTAGGTTTTTTCCAAAAATCTTAGAAGGATTCAAAAGACACTTGTAGAATCGGGTCAAAATTCTATTTTTCACGATTTTTCAAAAATAGCAGATCTACAAGCTCGCAGCGCGGCACTCGGTGCCGCGCTGTGAGCTTGTATATCTGCTATTTTTAGTATATTTAAAGCATAAAATATTGCGTCATAATGTGTTCAGGCCTAAATGGGTTAACGTAGTTGTATCCAGGTAGATCACTCCCTCCTAGGTGATGTAGAGCAGGGGTTCTCAACCTTTTCAGCCTGCGACCCCCAAAATAATCATATTTTAACTGGGGACCCCCCCACCCTAAGAGTTGAGGTATTACAGTTTGTATAACACAGTTCTATTGTGAAAATAGCCTATCTACATGCTCACAACGCCTCGCAAGAATGTAGATATCTATTTTCAAGGGGCGGGGCATAGCTCAGGGGTAGAGAAACCGTCATTAGAGCACAAAGGGTTCCCAATTCGAATCCAGGCTCCCCCTGAGTTAATGTGAGTTAACGTCGAAGAGTCCTTGAGCAAGACTCTGAACCCCTAGTTGCTCCTGGTGAGCAGGTTGGTTCCTTGCATGTTTTCAATGCCATCGGTGTATGAATGTGTGTGAATGGGTGAATGTAATGCACAATCTATGTAAAGCGCCTTGGATATATAAATGCACCATTTACCATTTTCACAATTTCTGCCTCTAATATTTGACAAACCCCTAAGCCTTTGGCCAATGTTTAATTTGACATTTTGAATTGTCGCTTTAGAAATGTGCAGATACCCTCAATACACTTAAACGTTATGTTGGTATGTTTACTGTTGAGTGAGAAATGTTGAGGCTCAGCAAGAAGGTAGCAGCTAGGACAGGGGTCGGCAACCCAAAATGTTGAAAGAGCCATATTGGACCAAAAAAAAAAAAAAAAATTCTGTCTGGAGGCGCAAAAAATTATAAAAGCCTTATATATCGTCGTTGTCGGGTGGAAACCTTGTATGTCCAAAACTTCGTTTTGTATTCATCATTTAAAAATCACACCCGTGTGAACTGAGCGGTGGTTTACCCCCCCCCCTTCCCCCCTGTGTGTGTGTGTGTGTGTGTGTGTGTGTGTGTGTGTGCGTGTGTGTGTGTGTGCCTGGTCTGGCCTGGCCTGAACAACAGCGCCCCTCCCTTAACATGTGTGGTCATAAAAGGTACTGCAGGCCTGCAGGCTACATACAGACACGCACACACACACACACGGACGGACGGACGCATACACACACGGCCACGTATAGGAGACGGTGTAACCACCGCTCAAAAAAATGAACTAAACTAGTGAAAACAGCCGATCTACAAGCACACAACGCCTCGCACCGCGAGGTGTTGTGTGCTTGTAGATCTGCTGTTTTCACTACTTTTGTGCGTCAGTGTTGTATGATGAAGCAGGGCTTTGCTTTGCGGGGGGAAAAAAACATACAAATTTGAAACTTGGAGATACAAGGTTTCTGCCCGACAGTAACAATATATTAAACGTCTATTAGCTATATTAGCCTACTATCAAAATGACTAAGTAGGCTACAAATACATAATGAGCATTACATTTAATATGCATTTACTACACATTTTTACAGCATCGGAAAGCATTAAGAATGTTTGTGTCATGTTTGTGTCATGAAGCTGGCCGGCCACTGCCACAGACATCGGGAGCTCCCGGCCAGCAGGCTGGTCCTGTGGGAACCGACGCGCGGGCATCGATCACGAGGACGTTCCGCGTTAATGTATGTGGACGTCCTGAAGAAGGATGCGTGAGCTGAAAGCTCTTCGGAACTGGCCGGGTGTATGGAGAACCGGAACGATTTGAGACTCCGACGGAAGCTCGTCTGAGGACGACCGAGAGATCTTACCCGTGTGTCCAGATAGATGACTCTCTGGCATTTGACCCGATCTTTGACCCAACTTCCAAATCCTTCCTCTAAATCAGTGGTTCTCAAACCTTTTCATGTCAAGGACCCCCAAAATTACAGGTATTTGGCCACGGACCCCCATCTCAAAATATGTTGTTCCAAGGACCCCCCAGAAGCAAATATTTGAGTTACAAATGTTCGCTTTTGAATAGATATATTCAAAGACTTGCACAGAAAAATCATGATTTTTCAAAAACAGCAGATCTACAAGCTCGCAGCGTGGCACTCGGTGCCGCGCTGCGAGCTTGTATATCTGCTATTTTTCAATGGTTAAAGCAGTCAATAATCCTAGGCCTAAATGGGTTAAACCTTATGCTGGTTTGTTTACAGTTGAGTGAGAAAAGTGATGTTACCTGTGTGTCCAGGTAGATGACTCTCTCCTGCGTGATGTAGAAGTCGATGCCAGAGCTCTGGTTCCCTCCTCTCTCCTTGATCTCCTGGGTCTGAGCTCTGAACACGTAGCCTCTGTGGAAAGATAATAAAACCCACACGCAAACATCACAATAAACAACATGTTATCTGAACACATGGTCTCTATACATGCAGCCATCACTATAAACAACATGTTATCTGAACACATGGTCTCTATACACGCAACCATCACAATAAACAACATGTTATCTGAACACATGGTCTCTATACATGCAGCCATCACTATAAACAACATGTTATCTGAACACATGGTCTCTATACACGCAACCATCACAATAAACAACATGTTATCTGAACACATGGTCTCTATACATGCAACCATCACAATAAACAACATGTTATCTGAACACATGGTCTCTATACATGCAACCATCACAATAAACAACATGTTATCTGAACACATGGTCTCTATACACGCAACCATCACAATAAACAACATGTTATCTGAACACATGGTCTCTATACACGCAACCATCACTATAAACAACATGTTATCTGAACACATGGTCTCTATACATGCAACCATCACAATAAACAACATGTTATCTGAACACATGGTCTCTATACATGCAGCCATCACAATAAACAACATGTTATCTGAACACATGGTCTCTATACACGCAGCCATCACAATAAACAACATGTTATCTGAACACATGGTCTCTATACACGCAACCATCACAATAAACAACATGTTATCTGAACACGTGGTCTCTATACACGCAGCCATCACAATAAACAACATGTTATCTGAACACATGGTCTCTATACACGCAGCCATCACAATAAACAACATGTTATCTGAACACATGGTCTCTATACACGCAACCATCACAATAAACAACATGTTATCTGAACACATGGTCTCTATACACGCAGCCATCACAATAAACAACATGTTATCTGAACATATGGTCTCTATACATGCAACCATCACTATAAACAACATGTTATCTGAACACATGGTCTCTATACACGCAGCCATCACAATAAACAACATGTTATCTGAACACATGGTCTCTATACATGCAGCCATCACAATAAACAACATGTTATCTGAACACATGGTCTCTATACATGCAACCATCACTATAAACAACATGTTATCTGAACACATGGTCTCTATACACGCAACCATCACAATAAACAACATGTTATCTGAACACATGGTCTCTATACACGCAGCCATCACAATAAACAACATGTTATCTGAACACATGGTCTCTATACACGCAACCATCACTATAAACAACATGTTATCTGAACACATGGTCTCTATACACGCAGCCATCACTATAAACAACATGTTATCTGAACACATGGTCTCTATACACGCAGCCATCACAATAAACAACATGTTATCTGAACACATGGTCTCTATACATGCAGCCATCACAATAAACAACATGTTATCTGAACACATGGTCTCTATACACGCAGCCATCACTATAAACAACATGTTATCTGAACACATGGTCTCTATACACGCAACCATCACTATAAACAACATGTTATCTGAACACATGGTCTCTATACATGCAGCCATCACAATAAACAACATGTTATCTGAACACATGGTCTCTATACACGCAGCCATCACTATAAACAACATGTTATCTGAACACATGGTCTCTATACACGCAGCCATCACAATAAACAACATGTTATCTGAACACATGGTCTCTATACATGCAACCATCACTATAAACAACATGTTATCTGAACACATGGTCTCTATACACGCAACCATCACAATAAACAACATGTTATCTGAACACATGGTCTCTATACACGCAACCATCACAATAAACAACATGTTATCTGAACACATGGTCTCTATACACGCAACCATCACAATAAACAACATGTTATCTGAACACATGGTCTCTATACATGCAACCATCACAATAAACAACATGTTATCTGAACACATGGTCTCTATACACGCAGCCATCACAATAAACAACATGTTATCTGAACACATGGTCTCTATACACGCAACCATCACTATAAACAACATGTTATCTGAACACATGGTCTCTATACATGCAACCATCACAATAAACAACATGTTATCTGAACACATGGTCTCTATACACGCAACCATCACAATAAACAACATGTTATCTGAACACATGGTCTCTATACATGCAACCATCACAATAAACAACATGTTATCTGAACACATGGTCTCTATACACGCAACCATCACAATAAACAACATGTTATCTGAACACATGGTCTCTATACATGCAACCATCACTATAAACAACATGTTATCTGAACACATGGTCTCTATACACGCAACCATCACTATAAACAACATGTTATCTGAACACATGGTCTCTATACACGCAACCATCACAATAAACAACATGTTATCTGAACACATGGTCTCTATACACGCAACCATCACAATAAACAACATGTTATCTGAACACATGGTCTCTATACATGCAACCATCACAATAAACAACATGTTATCTGAACACATGGTCTCTATACATGCAACCATCACAATAAACAACATGTTATCTGAACACATGGTCTCTATACACGCAACCATCACAATAAACAACATGTTATCTGAACACATGGTCTCTATACATGCAACCATCACAATAAACAACATGTTATCTGAACACATGGTCTCTATACATGCAGCCATCACAATAAACAACATGTTATCTGAACACATGGTCTCTATACATGCAACCATCACAATAAACAACATGTTATCTGAACACATGGTCTCTATACATGCAACCATCACAATAAACAACATGTTATCTGAACACATGGTCTCTATACACGCAACCATCACAATAAACAACATGTTATCTGAACACATGGTCTCTATACACGCAGCCATCACAATAAACAACATGTTATCTGAACACATGGTCTCTATACACGCAACCATCACAATAAACAACATGTTATCTGAACACATGGTCTCTATACACGCAACCATCACAATAAACAACATGTTATCTGAACACATGGTCTCTATACACGCAACCATCACAATAAACAACATGTTATCTGAACACATGGTCTCTATACACGCAGCCATCACAATAAACAACATGTTATCTGAACACATGGTCTCTATACACGCAACCATCACAATAAACAACATGTTATCTGAACACATGGTCTCTATACACGCAGCCATCACAATAAACAACATGTTATCTGAACACATGGTCTCTATACACGCAACCATCACAATAAACAACATGTTATCTGAACACATGGTCTCTATACACGCAGCCATCACAATAAACAACATGTTATCTGAACACATGGTCTCTATACATGCAACCATCACAATAAACAACATGTTATCTGAACACGTGGTCTCTATACACGCAACCATCACAATAAACAACATGTTATCTGAACACGTGGTCTCTATACACGCAGCCATCACAATAAACAACATGTTATCTGAACACATGGTCTCTATACACGCAGCCATCACAATAAACAACATGTTATCTGAACACATGGTCTCTATACATGCAACCATCACAATAAACAACATGTTATCTGAACACATGGTCTCTATACATGCAACCATCACTATAAACAACATGTTATCTGAACACATGGTCTCTATACACGCAGCCATCACAATAAACAACATGTTATCTGAACACATGGCCTCTATACACGCAGCCATCACAATAAACAACATGTTATCTGAACACATGGTCTCTATACACGCAACCATCACTATAAACAACATGTTATCTGAACACATGGTCTCTATACACGCAGCCATCACAATAAACAACATGTTATCTGAACACATGGTCTCTATACACGCAACCATCACAATAAACAACATGTTATCTGAACACATGGTCTCTATACATGCAACCATCACAATAAACAACATGTTATCTGAACACATGGTCTCTATACACGCAACCATCACTATAAACAACATGTTATCTGAACACATGGTCTCTATACATGCAACCATCACAATAAACAACATGTTATCTGAACACATGGTCTCTATACACGCAGCCATCACAATAAACAACATGTTATCTGAACACATGGTCTCTATACACGCAACCATCACAATAAACAACATGTTATCTGAACACATGGTCTCTATACATGCAGCCATCACAATAAACAACATGTTATCTGAACACATGGTCTCTATACATGCAGCCATCACAATAAACAACATGTTATCTGAACACATGGTCTCTATACACGCAACCATCACTATAAACAACATGTTATCTGAACACATGGTCTCTATACACGCAACCATCACAATAAACAACATGTTATCTGAACACATGGTCTCTATACACGCAGCCATCACAATAAACAACATGTTATCTGAACACATGGTCTCTATACATGCAACCATCACAATAAACAACATGTTATCTGAACACATGGTCTCTATACACGCAGCCATCACTATAAACAACATGTTATCTGAACACATGGTCTCTATACACGCAGCCATCACAATAAACAACATGTTATCTGAACACATGGTCTCTATACATGCAACCATCACAATAAACAACATGTTATCTGAACACATGGTCTCTATACACGCAGCCATCACTATAAACAACATGTTATCTGAACACATGGTCTCTATACACGCAGCCATCACAATAAACAACATGTTATCTGAACACATGGTCTCTATACATGCAACCATCACAATAAACAACATGTTATCTGAACACATGGTCTCTATACACGCAACCATCACAATAAACAACATGTTATCTGAACACATGGTCTCTATACACGCAGCCATCACAATAAACAACATGTTATCTGAACACATGGTCTCTATACACGCAGCCATCACAATAAACAACATGTTATCTGAACACATGGTCTCTATACATGCAACCATCACAATAAACAACATGTTATCTGAACACATGGTCTCTATACATGCAACCATCACTATAAACAACATGTTATCTGAACACATGGTCTCTATACATGCAACCATCACAATAAACACCATGTTATCTGAACACATGGTCTCTATACATGCAACCATCACAATAAACAACATGTTATCTGAACACATGGTCTCTATACATGCAACCATCACAATAAACAACATGTTATCTGAACACATGGTCTCTATACACGCAACCATCACAATAAACAACATGTTATCTGAACACATGGTCTCTATACATGCAGCCATCACAATAAACAACATGTTATCTGAACACATGGTCTCTATACATGCAACCATCACAATAAACAACATGTTATCTGAACACATGGTCTCTATACATGCAGCCATCACAATAAACAACATGTTATCTGAACACATGGTCTCTATACACGCAACCATCACTATAAACAACATGTTATCTGAACACATGGTCTCTATACATGCAACCATCACAATAAACAACATGTTATCTGAACACATGGCCTCTATACACGCAACCATCACAATAAACAACATGTTATCTGAACACATGGTCTCTATACACGCAACCATCACAATAAACAACATGTTATCTGAACACATGGTCTCTATACATGCAACCATCACAATAAACAACATGTTATCTGAACACATGGTCTCTATACACGCAGCCATCACAATAAACAACATGTTATCTGAACACATGGTCTCTATACACGCAACCATCACTATAAACAACATGTTATCTGAACACATGGTCTCTATACATGCAACCATCACAATAAACAACATGTTATCTGAACACATGGTCTCTATACACGCAGCCATCACAATAAACAACATGTTATCTGAACACATGGTCTCTATACACGCAACCATCACAATAAACAACATGTTATCTGAACACATGGTCTCTATACACGCAGCCATCACAATAAACAACATGTTATCTGAACACATGGTCTCTATACATGCAACCATCACTATAAACAACATGTTATCTGAACACATGGTCTCTATACATGCAACCATCACTATAAACAACATGTTATCTGAACACATGGTCTCTATACATGCAACCATCACAATAAACAACATGTTATCTGAACACATGGTCTCTATACACGCAACCATCACAATAAACAACATGTTATCTGAACACATGGTCTCTATACACGCAGCCATCACAATAAACAACATGTTATCTGAACACATGGTCTCTATACATGCAGCCATCACAATAAACAACATGTTATCTGAACACATGGTCTCTATACACGCAACCATCACTATAAACAACATGTTATCTGAACACATGGTCTCTATACACGCAGCCATCACTATAAACAACATGTTATCTGAACACATGGTCTCTATACACGCAGCCATCACAATAAACAACATGTTATCTGAACACATGGTCTCTATACACGCAACCATCACTATAAACAACATGTTATCTGAACACATGGTCTCTATACACGCAACCATCACAATAAACAACATGTTATCTGAACACATGGTCTCTATACACGCAGCCATCACAATAAACAACATGTTATCTGAACACATGGTCTCTATACACGCAACCATCACAATAAACAACATGTTATCTGAACACATGGTCTCTATACATGCAACCATCACAATAAACAACATGTTATCTGAACACATGGTCTCTATACACGCAACCATCACAATAAACAACATGTTATCTGAACACGTGGCCTCTATACACGCAACCATCACAATAAACAACATGTTATCTGAACACATGGTCTCTATACATGCAGCCATCACAATAAACAACATGTTATCTGAACACATGGTCTCTATACACGCAACCATCACTATAAACAACATGTTATCTGAACACATGGTCTCTATACACGCAACCATCACTATAAACAACATGTTATCTGAACACATGGTCTCTATACATGCAGCCATCACAATAAACAACATGTTATCTGAACACATGGTCTCTATACACGCAACCATCACAATAAACAACATGTTATCTGAACACATGGTCTCTATACACGCAACCATCACAATAAACAACATGTTTTCTGAACACATGGTCTCTATACACGCAACCATCACAATAAACAACATGTTTTCTGAACACGTGGCCTCTATACACGCAGCCATCACAATAAACAACATGTTATCTGAACACGTGGCCTCTATAGACTGATTTTCCTCCCCTGTGGAGCGCGTCATCACCATTACTGCGCATGCAACGCTAAGTACAACCAGGGCAACCGATACAAAACACGCATGGCTTCACTTTAACCCAAAATGGACGGATGCTTTCATGTTACCATCTCACGCAAATTCAATACCACTAATTGTTTAATTTGCCATAAAACGGTGTCAGTTGTCAAGAGCAACAACATAAGGCTCCAATGAAAGACAGAAGTTATCAAGTATCATTAATGTTGTCATTTTATCAACTGCAACCCTTGCCATTTTGTAATGAGGCCCCCGGGTTCAGCTGGTTGATTTGATTTCACAGACACCAGTGTTGGTGAGCTGCTGCTGACTTAACCCATTTAGGCCTAGAATTATTGAACGCTTTAACCAGTGAGAAATAGCAGATCTACAAGCTCGAGCTTGTAGATCTGCTATTTTTGAAAAATCGTGAACATTTGAATTTTGACCCGATTCTATAAGTGTCTTTTGAATCCTTCTAAGGTTTTTTGAAAAAACCTATGTTTCTATGTCAGCAATCTGGCCAGCCATCGTCAAAGAAAAGGTCCTTTTCACTTAACTGGAGCTCAGCTAGTCTGAACTTGAAAGACTACTATGTCAGTGGTTCTCAAACTTTTTCATGTGAAGGACCCCCAAACTGTATTTGGCCACGGACCCCCATCTCAAAATATCTAGTTCCAGGGACCCCCCCAGAAGCAGTATTTGAGTTACAAACGTTCGCTTTGAAAATACATATATTCAAAGATTTGCACACATTTTCACGACTTTTTCAAAAATAGCAGATCTACAAGCTCGCAGCGCGGCACTCTGTGCCGCGCTGTGAGCTTGTATATCTGCTATTTTTCACTGGTTAAAGCATTCAATAATCCTAGGCCTAAATGTAAACGTGGTGCAAGTGATATTTTGTTGTTGAATGAGTGTTCAACGGCTCTAAAGATCTGATACAGAGTAACATGGGTCTCCCTTTCTCCATCTCTTTAGTAAACAGACAACACATTTCCAGGTCCATCCAATCAAGAGAGAGCGTTGTTATAGTGTACCTCTGGTCCTCTTCAGGAGTGTTAGCGGACAGCAGAGACATGATGGTGGACTTCCCTGCTCCTTGCAGGCCGATGACTCCAACCACCAGCATGTCAGTCTGGTCCCTCAGGTACTGAAACACACAGGGGTTAAAGGACAACTTTAGTTTTTTACAACAAGGGTTCATATTTTAGATTGTAATTAAAGAATATAAAAGATGAGTGTTAAAATTATTTCATTTACGTCTTTCTATTGTTTTAGAGATTCTTATTTCAGTGGTTGGGGGCATGTGTACAAGTGGCTAAATATGTCATTTTACACATAATAAGCCCATTCCCAAGATACAACGCAACCTTTCATGGTTGGATGTGACTTATGGGGGCTAGAAGTGTTACTGTAAATAGCAATAAAGAAACTGCTGGCTTATTGTGTCTAAAAAGACATATTTAGCCACTTGTACGCATGCCCCCATGCGTACGCATGCCCCACATTTTAGACGCGATAAAACAATAGAACGAAGCAAATGAAAACATTTTAACACTCACTTTTTCTTTTCTCTAATTACAATCTAAAATATGAACCCTTGTTGTAAAAAAAAAGGTGTCCTTTAAAAAGTTGTCCTTTAAAGCCCCAAAAAATCCCAAGACTGAAATGTATTTTCAGACCCAATATGTGACTTTAGAAACACGGCACGTGCAGCACACACCAATACTTGGGGTGTTTCCCCTAAGTTCTGAACTGCCTTCACTGAATGTAGTTCTGAACTGCCTTCACTGAATGTGTGTGTGCCAATGCTTAATTTTATAGAAGTATCTTCTGAAGTTCTGTTGTATTCTATGCTAGTCTGGACAATTCAAATACTCATATCTTGAAATTATAACTGCTTTTTAGTTTTTGGAGATCACTTAACTAGCGTTTTGACGACTGTCATTCCCGCCGCGGCCATCGTTACACCTCCCCCTTATTTATAATTTTTTTGCAGATCTGCACTGATCTCAGAAATGGCCCCTATGGAATCCTCAAGACTGAAATCAGTCCCCAGGACAGAGAACTTTAACCCCTGAAGACACAATAGAAACACAATATGTATATTTATATAGTTACTGTCTGGTCCCTCAGGTACTGCAAGACCCCATAGAAACATAAGATGTATATTTGGGTTCCCACACATTTTTACCAATACATTTCCAAAACTTTTCCAGAATATTTAACCCAATTTCCAGGACTATATAACAATAATTCAGCTCATTAACAAGTCGCTTACTCCTATGTGCAATGCTCAAAGACAGGCAGTGTATGCCAGCGGTTCTCACCCTTTTCAGGCCGTGACCCCTGAAATAATCATGTTTTAACTGGGGACCCCGGCACCCTGACGAGCACTACGAGTTGAGGTATAATTTTGTATAACACGGTTCTATTGTGAAAATAGCAGATCTACATGCTCACAACGCCTCGTGTTGCGAGGCGTTGTGAGCATGTAGATCTGCTCTTTTCACAATTTTTGCCTCTAATATTTGACAATTTGCCCAATGTTTAATTTGTTGAGCTATTAACAAAATCATTAACCAAAGACAATGCATAGCTATTTTTTCCAGGACCTTCCAGGACCCTTGATCAATTCCAAAACCTTTCCAGTACTGGAAAAATATTTTTCAAATTTCAAAATATTTCCAGGAATTTCATGACCGTGGGAACCCTGTATATAGTTACTGTCTGGTTCCTCAGGTACTGCGAGACACCATAGAAAGTCCTATTTATATTTACATATCCTTCCTGGCTACTAATTGAAGCCGAGGCCGAATTGGCCTGAATCGCATGAAAGAGCCCTGACAGCACATGGTTGGTTCTACAGACACACACACAGAGCCCTGACAGCACATGGTTGGTTCTACAGACTCACAGAGAGCCCTGACAGCACATGGTTGGTTCTACAGACACACACACAGAGCCCTGACAGCACATGGTTGGTTCTACAGACACACACACAGAGCCCTGACAGCACATGGTTGGTTCTACAGACTCACAGAGAGCCCTGACAGCACATGGTTGGTTCTACAGACACACACACAGAGCCCTGACAGCACATGGTTGGTTCTACAGACTCACAGAGAGCCCTGACAGCACATGATTGGTTCTACAGACACACACACAGAGCCCTGACAGCACATGGTTGGTTCTACAGACTCACAGAGAGCCCTGACAGCACATGGTTGGTTCTACAGACTCCGCACGCAGATAGCTCAGACCTTTGCCTACGCTCTTAGGTAGGCCTCGACCCGACCCGATATGTGGTTTTCCGGAACCGGCACGAAACGTTCGGAATCTCCGTATGCAGAGATGATGTCTGACATCGGGCTGTTCCGGAAGGACCGGAGCAAGCGCTGACTCACTGTGACGTCACTTCATAAAAGGCTCTGACATCACATACGCCACATGAGTCAACACAAAATCTCTGTGAGTGTGTAGGTATGCATGTATTCATTCTGCTTATCTCGAGGACCGTTCGTCCCACCGGCTTCAAATTTGGCACGCGCGTTCCCCGCCGCAGCAGGTAGTGCAGTGGTCGACCCGACCCAATACACGATTTTCCGGGAACCCGGCGCGAAAGGTTCAGATTCTCCGTATGCGGAGCTGATGTCTGACATCAGTGTTTTCCAGAACCGGCACTGTATCTGCAGAGATCTCCATATGGGCATGAAATGGATGCAGACAGACAGATATAGATACCGTAAATCCCCAATTAATCGCCCGGTGGCAAACTGCCGCCGGGTCCCATATATCCGCCCGGGGTCTGACCCCATTTTGCACAATAAACGCCTGTTTCAAATAAGCGCACGGTTCGTATAAGCGCCTGGGCCGTTATTTGCAATTAATATTATCCTTATTATGTTTTATGTAAGAGCCCGGGCTATTATTTGTTTGGTTGTTTGGTATTATTTGCTATTTATTCAACTTAACTGGTCATTTATGTAACCGTTGTATAAATGACTGGATAAAAAGAGGCAGCAACAGTAGGTAATGACTCTGAGTTATTCTGATCCAGGGTTGGCCTGACAACCCTAACTCAGAGTCATTACCTACTGTTGCTGCCTCTTTTTATCCAGTCCGCATTTTGAAGAAGTAATCCATTATTTTGAGGTGCAAGGGGAATGCAGAAGGCTTGATCATAATGCAATACCATAATGGTTTCATGTCAGGAACTCAGGATAGTGGAGCTGTTCAGTGGTCATGTCAGCGAGTCCAGTCAGAACAGCTCCAGCTGCAGGACTTCTGCGCTAATTGGGTCGTTGACTCGTTGACTACAGACCTAGATGCGTCTTTGCTGGCATGCGGTAATTGATTATTTTGGAGAAAGATTCCCTTAGTATAAATAATAGTATATATTTTTTTTTAAAGGCATTCATACACTCTTGATATTTTTTAAATGAGGTTTGGTCTAATAGATCACAATGTGCTATTTTCTGGGTGTTCATAACAATTAAAATAATAATAATAATAATTATAACATTTTGATTATTATTACTATTATATAGTTTGAGAAAGAAAAATTTACCAAATAATGGCCCAGTGCTGGCCAGTGCCAAAATAAATAAAAGCCTGTTACCAATAGCCGCCTGGTCCCTTTTAAGCGCCCGGGGTCTGACCCCATTTTGTGAAATAAACGCCCGGGCTACTAATTGGGGATTTACGGTATCTCCATATATGGGCATAAATGGAAACAGGCAAAGAGATGGTCAAAACGGGTCCTATGACAACAGGTATAATAGGGTTTGCATTAAAGGGTGGGGCATTCATTCCCTATTTACGTCGTTCCTGAGTAGGTCGGCCCCTGACTAGACGCTCGGCCGCCCTTCTTCTAGTTTATATTATTAGTGTGGTTGCTATAGGCATTTTGTCCCCCATCAAATTGAGCCTGTATTTTGTAAACTTTCTGAGTGATGAAATCTGGGTTGTAAGGATGAAATGCATACACTTTGTAATGTCCAATTAGACACGATTGGTCATGCTTTGC
Source organism: Nannobrachium achirus (assembly GCF_963921795.1). Classification (NCBI taxonomy): domain Eukaryota; kingdom Metazoa; phylum Chordata; class Actinopteri; order Myctophiformes; family Myctophidae; genus Nannobrachium; species Nannobrachium achirus. The sequence continues at coordinate 74,833,470 of NC_137811.1, read as the reverse complement.
TTGGTTGTGAAGGTTCCCAGTTTGATCCCGGGCTCCCCCAGAGTTAGTGTGGAAGAGTCCTTGAGCAAGACTCTGAACACCTAGTTGCTCCCGGTGAGCAGGTTGGTGCCTTGCATGGTTTCCTCTGCCATTGGTGTGTGAATGTGTGTGTTAATGGGTGAATGTAATGAATGTGTGTGTCAATGGATGAATGTAATGAATGTGTGTGTCAATGGATGAATGTAATGAATGTGTGTGTGAATGGGTGAATGTAATGAATGTGTGTGTGAATGGGTGAATGTAATGCACAATCTATGTAAAGTGCTCTGGAATAAAGTGCTGTATACTGTAAATGCACCATTATTACCATTATAAACCTGTCACGCCGGTTCATCTGATGGTTAGTATCAGTGTAATCTCGCCCACCAGGCTTTCTGAGAGAAAGCCTGGTGTTCGTTCACAACAGCCCGTTTGGTTTCCACCCAACGCGGAAACCACTAGAAGAAGCGGCGTCGCTCTGATTTGGTTCCCTCCGTTTGTTTCCCCAATCCCTTTTAAAATGCTTGAGTAGCCTAGTGTAGTCTTGCCAGTCGCTACGAGTTGGACTAAAAGATGCATATACCAAACAAATTTTTCAAAAGCAAAACTACTCCGCATCAATGAGTTTATTAGGTAGGCCTTAAAAGTATGTCCTTGAGTGCAGGGGAATTATTTTGGGTTAAAACTGTTTCCGGTGGATAGTTCCGGCCAAATTGTAGTCCTTTGAGTACTACAACATGACGTTTTGTGGTTTCCGCTCCAGACCGGTTACAAGTCCGAAAAGTGAAGTGATCCCAGACTAGTATCAGGGTAGCCTCGGCGGGAGGCGAACCCGGGACCCCTGGCTGTATCCGATGGTGTGTACTTTACCAGTCAGCCAAAGAGCCAGGCTCACTAGTGAGCAGCAACACACACACACACACTGTAGGCTATAGCCTACATCAGTGGTTCTCATCCTTTTCAGGCCACGACGCCCAAAATAATCATATTTTAACTGGGACCCCCCACCCTGATGAGCACTAAGAGTTGAGGCATTACATTTTGTATAACACGATTCTATTGTGAAATAGCAGATCTCGCCATTGCGAGGCGCTGTGAACACGTAGATCGGCTATTTTCACATTTCTACCTCTAATATTTTGACAATTTGGACAATGTTTAATTTGTCATTTTAGAGGTATTAAAAGGTCCTTCAATTGTCACTATAGAAATGTGCAGATACCCTCTATAGTCGTAATCAAACCAACATAAAGTTTAAGTGTATAGAGTTTATACACTTAAAACTTTATGTTGGTTTGTTTACTGTTAAGTGAGAAAACAATGTTGCACATTAAGTTAATCATCTGGGGACCCACCCAAAATAATTTGGGGACCCACCGGTTGAGAACCACTGAGGCCTACATCAGTATCTCCCCTCCATAGCGCTGTCACACCAGTTCATCTGGTGGTTAGTATGAGTATATAATGGTTAGTATGGTTAATATCTCACCTCCATAGCGCTGTCACACCAGTTCATCTGGTGGTATATATGTTACAGGATGTTTGGGTAACGCAGGACGTTCATTGTAAGAGCGCTTGTTTTGTCGTTCACCACACACTAATCACCACCAGGTGGCGACGACAGCCATTCACTCGCATTCACTAGTGAAGGCGCTGACGTCACTCGTTTGCGACTGTATTTACTAGCCTAGCCTAGCCTAGCCTAGCCTAGCCTAGCTTAGCCATTAGCTCCATTGTAGTCACTTGGACAGGGTGTTTATCGTGGGCTTGCCCAGGCCTTACGGCCTGGGCATAAATATAACTATTGCATTCACCACGGCTTCGTAACTCTGCGCGCCGCTTGCAATGTCGTGGACAATCGAGCGGGCGCGGCTCCGCCTGGAGGATGTTGCTGTGGGCGACCGCTTGTTCCGCCCCGTGCTGCACACCGAGTGCTCCGTTTCTCGACCGTCCTGTTTCTCTTTAAAACCGTGACATATATAATGGTTAATATCTCACCTCCATAGCGCTGTCTGGTGGTTAGTATCAGTATCTCACCTCCATAGCGCTGTCACACCAGTTCATCTGGTCGTCCACCAGCTTGATGCCGTGCTTCATCTTCTCTGGGGGAAGCAGCTTGTTCTGACCAATCACAGCTGGACGTCAGAGGAACAGATTGGAGAGAAGTGCATTTTCCCATTAAAATCATGTTCAACAAAGACACTTCCTTCATGTTTGAACCAAGCCCCCAGAACCCTGGGGGCGCCCTGAAACCAAAAGGACATGTTGGCCGTTTTGAGGTACTGCAGTTGGGTCTAATCTCATGAACGCGCATTTTGGCTCCACCCCCTCCACTCCAGACAGCTGAATCCTCTGTTCCTCTCTGGAGCGGAGAGCACCGCACCGCAGACCGCATTAAACCAGGAAATAACCATAGCGACTTCTTCTTATTACTTCTTATTCTGTGTTTATTAAATATAGATACCTTCCCGAATCTCTTAGTTACAACAATATTGTTCTTATAAAACTGTTGGTTTACTCATTAGTATTAGTTATTACGATTTTCGCGTTTTGTCATCTTGACAGAGGCTGTCTGCCATTGACTTTGCATTGGGTTCTGAAAAGTCCGATCTTTTTTTTAAATAGAAGCTTTACGTGAAATGTTAATGAAGATTTACTATCAAAATGGAATTTAAATGCGATACATACATGGTTTGATAACCCATAAGTAGGCGAAAGCCATTTCTGAGTAGGCCTGCCTGTCTCATAGTTATAAGTGGGTCTGTCTCATGGCCTGTCTCCATCACTCTGTCTGTGACACTTACAAATGCGTAATTAAATGTATTCATTTTGGACAAAGTGCATCTAATGCATAGAGTATATATATATAATATCTAATGTGGATTTCAAAGAATGTCTCTATATGTCAAGACACTGTCATCTAATAAAAATACTCTATTTCAGACTGTAGCTACTATATGAATTATATTTAAACTTGTTTCTGGAACAGAACACAACTCTAGGCTTGTCTAGAACAGACCAGTAACTTTAACTATGACTCGTTTCACCCAAGGAATCCATGCAAAATGCTAAGATTACCACACTGAATGACAACACAGGTTCATATTGTAAATCAGGGGTCTTCAACGTTTTCAGGCAACGGACCCAGATGAGATAGAGATGAAGCAGGGACCCCCACAACCTTTTCATAGATTCCATATAGTTTAATCGCCTGACCGCACAATCATCAGTGTATTTTGGATTCATGTCAATTTGTGTTTTCAGATATTTAACCACTTGAACCGTCAATACTTAATAAGCTTCACTTTCACTCTGTAATTAGTCTGCTCTTTTTCCCCTCTACACCAAAGCCCTTTGCCAAAAATAGCAGATCTACAAGCTCACAGTGAGCTTGCAGATCGGCTATTTTTGGCTAAAGTTCTCAGAATAAGGACACTAGGGTTCAAGTGGAATAGAAAAAAGTTTCTATCACACAAAGATTTGGAGGACCCCCTATAGTAACTCTGAGGACCCCCTAGGGGTCCCGGACCCCCTGTTGAAGACCCCTGTTGTAAATAATGGGAGAGTCCAAAATACCACTTCTATCCTCCCTCCCTCCACCTCACCCTTTATCCCTACTCCCCCTTCTGGTTCCTTCTCTTCTGCCCCAGCCAAACCAACCCATTGTCTTTGTCCTCTCCAAGCCCACGTCGGATGTGACTGCTTCTAATAAGTATATACACATATGGGGGATTTGCTGGTTTTATCTCCTACCAGGACCTCTAGTACTGATAGGTCTATCTCCCACTAGGACCTCTCTAGTACTGCTGGTTTTCTATCCCACCCATTTCCCTTTTGCGTCTGTTGTATTTTCTTTACTTTTATTTTTTTGTTAATGAAAAAAAGAAAAAAGTTTGAGTAGTAGGCAGCTTCAGGTTAGAAATATGAGAATCTGATACTGTTGATTCAATTTGAATCTGAAGAAGACTGGTGTGTCTTGCCTCTTTGGTGCTTTTTACAGGGTTCCCACGGTCATGAAATTCCTGGAAATATTTTGAAATTAGAAAAATATTTTTCCAGTACTGTAAAAGTTTTGGAATTTATCAAGGGTCCTGGAAGGTCCTTGAAAAAATAGCTATGTATTGTCTTTGGTTATTGATTTTGCTAATACCTCTGAAATTACAAATTAAACATGGGCCAAATTGTCAAATATTAGAGGCAGAAATTGTAAGGCGAGGCGTTGTGAGCATGTAGATCTGCTATTTTTTACAATAGAACAGTGTTATACAAAATTCCTCAACTAGCGCTCGTCAGGGTGCCGGGTCCCCAGTTAAAATATGATTATTTTTGGGGTCATGGTCTGAAAAGGTTGAGAACCACTGGCATACACTACCTGTCTTTGGGCATTGCGCATAGGAGTAAGCGACTTGTTATTGAGCTGAATTATTGTTATATAGGCCTGGAAATTGGGTTAAATATTCTGGAAAGGTTTTGGAAATTAATTGGTAAAAATGTGTGGGAACCCCGTTTTAAAAAACATGCTGTCATCAAGCAAATGTGATGTCATTGTGGGCTCGCCTATAGGCGAGCACACTTTAGTTCTTGTCATTATTTATCTATCATGCATACTGTAGACGGGAACTTCGGTTCCGTTCTACTCCTACATACTTAGTGAGAAAATGAAAATAAAAACATCAATGTGTTCAGTTTACAGTGGCGAAGTGTGCTATTATTTTCTATAGCAATCGGCCAAATGGTGGCGCTGTAGGAAGCCTTCGAAAGTGCGATCTTTGAACAGGTATAGCTCATGCTGTGTTATACATACAGCCATGAAACCTGTATACACTTATGCGTCTCCTCATGCCGAACAACTTTTACCCTCTAACTTTTGACCTGTGACCTTTAGGTCTCCCACAATTCGGAATTATATGAAAAACAGTAAAAATCTATCTCCTCCTGGGTTTTTTTCGTTACGCGCACGAAACTTTTTTTTACATGAACTTTGGACCAATACGGTCAGATTTATCTCGGCGGATTTCTTTTAAAGTGAAATATAATTTTTTAATAATTCAATGTATATTGCGGTTTTATGCAAATTATTCTTCGGCCTCTAAATCATACATGCAAAGTTACACGTTCATGGCATTTGGCAAAGATGTAGAGGGTTAGTCAAAGTATCACTGAAACCAATTTTATTCCAATCGGCCAAAGGGGGGCGCTATACGAAGCGTTTGAAATTTCAAACTTCAAACGGGCATAAGTCATGACTCGTTTCGTTTGAAGTCATGCAACTTGCTTACACGCGTGCTTTGACTCGAGCGGAAGACATCTGTGTCATTGTTAAGTAAGCGCCGCCCTTCGATTTTCCGCCATTTTGAGCAGTTTGTAAAACGCGTAAACCCGCTTTTATTCTGGAATTTTCGCTCCACGTGCACAAAACTTTTTTTACGTGAACTTTGGACCGATATCTAAAGATCTGTCAGATCGGATTTCTTTCAAATGTAAACATGCTTTTTTAATAATTCAATGAATATTGCAGTTTTATGCAAATTATTCTTCTGCCTCTAAATCATCTTGCAAGCACATTCCCAATAGGTCAAGGAACAGATACCACCCTTCTCACATTGGCCTGTTATAGCGCCACCAGCAGGTCAACTTTTGCACAACACATTTTTGGAACAAAATGGACCAATCTTTGACGTCAGTAACGTCAAAGAGAGCACTGCCTGCGATCTTGACATTGTGTACTTTTATAGCCATTGTTTTCTGGCTTGAAGCGAGCCCACAATTGTTTCGAAGGAACAATATTTTCTAGTTTTTGTTTGTCCTTTCACTTTGTACAGTTCTAAAGCCTAGTTTTAGTTCATTTCTGTAACCAATGCCTTGTAAATGGGCCTGATGTACAAGATAAACTACACCACTAAGATACCCATGTACCTGACAAAATACTTTGAAAGCGTTAAGGATGTCCACAATTACAACACCAGAGGCAGCACCACAGATCACGTCCACCCAGAGTCAACTCAAACAAAGGGTCAAACTCGTTCTTCTGCTATACCACCAAAATGTGTAACACCTTACCGAAGGCCTTAAAGCAGTGTAAATCCCAACATCCTTTAAAATCGCCCCGAAAGGCAGCAGGCAGCACTCGTAACTGTTAAAAACAAACCTTGCCCAGCCCCTGACCCTTCTATTGTAAATATCTACTGTATATAATTTTCCTGCACTGTTTTCTTTTTTTTCTGACTATCTACTGCATAGTACTGTGTTCTATCCTTCTGTCATTCAATGTTGTATGAGATTCCTAAGTGGTTTCCTGTGTAAATAAGCCAAGTGCTTTCTAGGATCTCATGTATCAATAAATCATTAACACTTTGAACATCGACCAGAATGAGTTTTTTTTAATGTGTGACCTCTAGTAGGCCTACTTCTGGTTTATACAAAATACATCCTTTGTGATACATTTGTTGGTTGTCTGATAAATATTGGATCATAATCATTATAATATCTACATTTATAAAGTATTCATAAACTTATCTGTGGTCTCTGAACCAGGTTTGGTTTGGTTAATTGGTTTAATTAATACTCTAGTTAGGCTATATGTAAAAGGTTTGGACTATAGCCAGGATGGCCACAGGCCAGGACCATATGACACAAAATAACACACTTTTTTGAATGAATTTCACATGTAAAAACGTTAGACCATTGTCAATGGTGTGTATAAACCATAACAGTTAATTTCATAGAGGTATACATTAACTAATTTACCTCAGAAACTTCAAGCAATGGACTTGGTTATTAACTCTCCTACTGCCAGATCATTTATTTATTTATTGGGTCTGGCGCCATCAAAAAGCGGCTTACCTTTGCGACGTTATAGTAGATAGACAGACAGACATTTATTTATTTATTTTAATTTTTTTTGGTTGTGCAATAGTGCACTTTGGTCTGCCAGGCAGCAGAGGGCGGCGTCATGCGAGAATGAATGTGAATTTGCCTGTTATGTGTTGAAGAAGAAGAAGACCAGTCACTGGCCCCAGAGCCTTACAGCCAGAGAAAATCAACAAGGAAGTGAATTGTTCTCCGTTGATCTAACGCATAATGGATTTTTTTACACCATCACCGCGGAAAATGTGTTTACAGTAGACGGCCGCGCGACCCCTCATCAGCTTACAGTCATCAGACGAACGAACCGAACGAGCGCCGTATTGGCGGAGAGGTCTTGCGAAATCGGGCGAACGTGAACGTTCAAAGCGTGGGGAGAGTTAATATGGATTCCACTTTGGTAATCTATTCCAGTGTTTCTCAAACTTTCACATTTTCAAGGTCTCCCCTTAACTCTTTACAGCATACAAATGGAACCAAATTAACCAAATGTTGGTTCCATTTGTACACTGTCAGTATACACTTGTATAGACCCCACAGAGTCCCTGGAATCCACTTTGAGAACCACTGATCTATTTGAAATGCATTCTGTTTGTTTACAGTGGTCTTCAACGTTTTCAGGCCAGGGACCCCCAAACTGATGGGGAGATGGAGCAGGGACCCCCTACCTTGGGGGTCCCTGCTCCATCCAACATGCATGTACAAGTGCATGGCTGTACCACTTCCATTTATAAACATACCTTAATAACTGAGAACCAATGTCAATACTATCAATCTATCACTAACAATCTGTCAATTGCACAATAATCATGTATACAAGCTATTCAAAAGAGACAGAATCATGTCTTTTTGTTATATTTAAAGACAAATTATTATTTTTCTTTCTTTTTTTAAATAAAAAAAAAATATATATAACGTTTTTTTTTCTTTTCAACAATTTCGCGGACCCCCTGCAGTGTCCCCGCGGACCCCCTAGGTTAAACCATGAAATACACAATGGTTAATTAATTCAACGTGGAGTTACACTTCCAGGCGATGCCTCAGTCCAGCGGGACGTATCGTAAGATCGAATCCGAGCAGAGTGCTTCTCAACCGGGGAGAGGAGCTGTACTGGGCGGCGTTTCCCTTTCTTCCCCACTAGAGAGCGTTTCTCAACCGCCTAAACCAACAGAGCTCGTACTCGCGGCGCTCGTTCATGACTTGAGCCCCAGCGCGTTCACAGTGGCAGTGCTCGTTCATGACTTTGTGCCCAAGCGCGTCCATGAACAAATTCGATGACGCAAAATGCGTCACAGTAGACCCACTACGTCACGTTTTACTACCCGGATGGAGGGGTGAAAACGCCTCATGCGCTGGGTGAGCAACTCAATGCAAGTGGACGGGCGGGGATATATGTGTCCTCTCTATTAATATTATAACTCTATGGTTTGAACCACCAAAATGAGTAGCAGGCAGCCGGGTTTCCCCAGAAAAAAGGCCGCAAGCGTGTACACATATCCGTGCCAGAGTTAAATTCATGTTTTCTTCACGATGTGCAGGGAATGGGCTTAACTTTAAACGATTCATTAAACAATCTCAGTGTGAAGGCATGTTTTTTTTCTCAAAACAAAAATAATAAAAAAATGAAATAAGAAAAAAACAAATAGAAAATAAAAAAAACACACACAACTTAAAAACATGTGTTCGTAAAAAGCCTGAGTGGATGTTAAACATGTTTGAAAGTGAAATCATGAAAATGTTTGCAAATCTTTGAAAATATATATATTTTTCAAAGCAACATATTTTGAGACGGGGGTCTGCGGCCAAATACATGTCATTTTGGGGGTCCATGACATGATAAAGTTTGAGAACCACTGATTTAGAAGACATTTATGGAACTGGGTCAGTGTGTGTGTGTGTGTGCTTGTAGATCGGCTGTTTTCACTAGTTAGAAAATAAATCGTTTGGAAATAATCGTCTGGCACCAGCCCCAATAAATAAATAATAAATCTGGCAGTAGAACTGTTAAACTTGGTCTCAACCCATTTAGGTTTAGAATTATTGAATGCTTTAGCTATTGAAAAATAGCAGATCTACAAGCTCACAGCGCGGCACCGAGTGCCGCGCTGCGAGCTTGTAGATCTGCTATTTTTGAAAAAGTCGTGAAAATGTGTGCAAATCTTTGAATATATGTATTTTTAAAGCGAACATTTGTAACTAAAATTTTGCTTCTGGATGGTCCCTGGAACTAAATATTTTGAGATGGGGGTCCGTGGCCAAATACATATCATTTTGGGGGTCCTTCACATGAAAAAGTTTGAGAACCACTGACATAGTAGTCTCTCAAGAACAGACTAACTGAACTCCAGTTGAGTGAAAAGGACCTTTTCTTTGACGATGGCTGGCCAGATTGCTGACATAGAAACATAGGCTTTTCAAAACTAGACCAGGTCACCTGGTTCTGCCAGACCCGCAATGAAAATCAGAATGCAAGGAAGGGGGGGGGGGGGGGGTGGATCAATCTTAGTCTGGCCTCTCTCCTTTGACCTGTCCGGCAAGCGTGACGCTGGCAGGAGTGCAAGACTCCAGCTGGTATAGCTTGTGGGATCCTTAAGGCACGCAAACCTCCCCACCACGATAAGGTGTTGATCCATGGGGAAGGGGGGGGGGTGATAGACAGACAGAGGACAGAGACAGGACAGTGACAGTCAGACAGACAGAGGACTAAAACAGGACAGTGACAGTCAGACAGGCAGAGGACTAAGACAGGACAGTGACAGTAAGACAGGCAGAGGACTAAGACAGGACAGTGACAGGCAGACAGACGGCTGTTTTCACTAGTATGGCACTGAACTAACACATGAACACACAGGATTGTATAGGCTGAGCAGCTGGAAATGTTTCTGAGCTTGTAGATGGGCTGAGGAATTTATAGTGTCAGCAGCTCGTCAGCCAACTCAACTCAGCTGGTCCTGTACAGGTGACGGCACTCAAGGCAATCAGCCCAGCAAGGGAAGGGAGGGGCAGATGAGCAGTCAGAGGCAAACACAGGCACACTGAGGAAAAGAGGGACCGACCGACCGACCGACAGACCGACAGACCGACAAAGCCTTTTGTAGGCCGACCCCCTGGGTCTGGCAAAAACCTTAGAAGGATTAAAAAGACACTTATAAAATAGGGTCAAAATTTGAATTTTCACGATTTTTCAAAAATAGATCTACAAGCTCACAGCGCGTCACTCGGTGCCACGCTGTGAGCTTGTATGTCTGCTATTTGCCAGACCCAGGGGGTCGGCCTACAAAAGGCTTTGTCGGTCTGTCGGTCTGTCGGTCGGTCGGTCGGTCCCTCTTTTCCTCAGTGTGCCTGTGTTTGCCTCTGACTGCTCATCTGCCCCTCCCTTCCCTTGCTCGGCTGATTGCCTTGAGTGCCGTCACCTGTACAGGACCAGCTGAGTTGAGTTGGCTGACGAGCTGCTGACACTATAAATTCCTCAGCCCATCTACAAGCTCAGAAACATTTCCAGCTGCTCAGCCTATACAATCCTGTGTGTTCATGTGTTAGTTCAGTGCCATACTAGTGAAAACAGCCGATCTACAAGCTCTTGCTATTAAGTGTTGAAAATGTTCCGCCCCAACTCTGTCAGAGTTCCCCTTAAATTTGTTAACAATACAGGCTCTCCTGATGAGCGCAACATTTGTTTCGTCAATAGCCCTGTGCAGGCTCTAATGGCTTTCACATCCACTAAGGAATACTTCCTTAAGTTGCATGATTCAGATCTGGTAAACAAGCCTGTCACTAATGAATTTATGGGGGGGACTGTGTCTCTGGCAGTGCTGAGGAAGGTGGTGGGTCAGTGTGCAGCTGGAGTCTTGCACTCCTGCCAGCGTCACGCTTGCCGGACAGGTCAAAGGAGAGAGGCCAGACTAAGATTGATCCACCCCCCCCCCCCCCCCCCCCCTTCCTTGCATTCTGATTTTCATTGCGGGTCTGGCAGAACCAGGTGACCTGGTCTAGTTTTCAATAGTTAAAGCATAAGATAATGATACACACTAATGTGTACCCGTTCTAAATGAATGGGTCTTAAAGGGCCTACACCATGCTTTTAAAACTATCTTTTTTGTATAAATATATGCTCAAAATTTAGTCTTAGACAGGTTTTAACCCTCAAAAAACACTCTGACCATTCTTTTTGTTTGTTCTAGCTCTACTATAATGAGGCTCTCCAGCTGCAATACCAAAACGGCCTCTGTTTGCTCAGGGGCGCATCTAGTGGGGTTTTTCCAGAAAAAAAAGAAAAAGTTTTTTGAAAAAAAGTTTTTTGAAAAAAAAAAGTTTTTGGAAAAAAAAAGTTTTTGGAAAAAAAAGTTTTTTAAAAAAAAATTGAAAAAAAAAAGGTTTTTTGAAAAAAAAAGTTTTTGAAAAAAATTTTTTTTTGAAAAACAATTTTTTGAAAAAAATTTTTTTTGAAAAAAAATGTTTTTGAAAAAAAAAATTTTTTGAATTTTTGAAAAAAAAGATTTTTGATTTTTTTTTTTTTTTTTTTTTTTTTTTAATTCTTTTTGACTGCATTGCATTTTTTTGAAAAAAAAAAAGTTTTGAAAAAAATAAATTTGAAAAAAAAAAAAATTTTGAAAAAATTTTTTTTTTGACTCTGAAAAAAAAAAACGGGAAACGAGAGTGACGTCACTCTCGTCAACTCTCAGAACAGCACTGTTCTGAGAACCCGTGGAAAGCTTTTCATCTCTGTCTGCCCAAAACCAGAGAAAGACACAACGGTCAGAAATAGGACTTTGTGAGGATAGAAGGTGCCAGTGGGACCCCAAAAAAAGGTTTTAAAATAGAAAAAGTGAAAATTCATGGTGTAGGTCCTTTAACTCACGGTCCACAGCGCTGCTGGAGGCGGCTCCTCCCATGCCTCGGTTCTGGATCTGGTAGACGGGCTGCGTGGGCCGCTGGCCCTCCCTCTCCAGCTTGGACGTCCCGGAGCCGGAGGTGAGCGGGGACGCCTCAGGAGGGGTCCCCGGCTTCCCCCCGTCCTCCCGCGCTTTGATCAGCATGATGGGCTTCTCCAGGGCCGGGGGGGCGCTGACCGACACACTCTGGGACGTCTTGGACTGTCCAATAGAACACAGGAGCACCACAACAACTAACTGGAATGATTCTGACTCCTTCTGATGTGCAAATGTAATAAACTAAATATTTATAGAGAGAGACTGGCAGATGTCAGAAACGATTTCATAACAATTTTAAAAACATTCATTTGATTAAAGTTTTTCACAAATAGAATGTTTTAAAATAGGCGATCTACAAGGTCATAGGAGCTTTAGCTATTTTTTTGGAGAACGTTTGAAAATGTTCACATGTAAACGTGTGTGTGGTACATACCCTTTCTCCGGGGGGCTTTGCCAGGATTATGGGGGTCTTCTGAAGAAGAGGTCCAGGGGGGTCCTCGCTCCCGTCCTGAAAACACCGGTACGACTCAGAGTAGTGAGTTACAAAGTTACAGTAAGATCACATGTGTCAATTTACAGTAACTCCATGTACTATGTACAGCAAAAGTCTATGTTACTGTTGCTGGACCTAAGTAGACTATATTGACTTCATGGATGGATATATCTGATACTATATGCTGCTAGAATCATATACTGTAGCCACCATAGCTAGTTCTTCTTCTAACTACTATTCAGGGGATATCTTCAGAAATAGTGTCAAATCCTGGAATAAATTCCTTACCAAAAGATTTCTTCACCAATGTGTTTGTAAAGATGTCTAGTAACACATCTCACAAAGACTGAAATTCCGTTTCCCTAGGAGAATCCGTCTCAGCTGCTGAAAGTTGGGGTCCCATACTCCCATTAACTCAACTATACAGGTTAAAACACACCAAATTAAATATGCTTTAAGTAGCATGTGAGGGGCCAAACTAGGGGTTTTTCAAGATTCTGAATCACACACACATTCAAGCATTTGTTTTGCATGAAAAACATTCCTTGGGCAAAAATATGGTTTAGTGATGAGTCATCCCATTTCACAGTTTTGTGAGAGCCACCTTAACCCCAAGGAATGTTTTTCGTGCAAAGCAAAATGCTTGCAATGGATTCAGAATCATTAAAAACCACTAGTTTGACCCCACACATGCTACTTAAAGCATATTTATTTTGGTGTGTTTTGTCCTGTATAGTTAATTTAATAGGACCCCAACTTTCATCAGCTGTAACGGATTCTCCTAGGGAAACTGAATTTGTGAGTCTTTGTGAGATGTGTTACTACTAGACACCTTTACAAACACATTGGTGAAGAAATGTTTTGGTAAGGAATTTATTCCAGGACTTCATAAGATATCCCCTGACTATACCTGTTTGTATGTGGTAACAGTATAGGTGGGCACCAAGGAAAGGCTCATTCATACTCCAGAGAAGGTGAAGAGCAGTTCACCTCGGTGTCGTTTTCTAAAGTGAGAAAACTACAACATTGCGTCATTAGCCGTGGTGAGGAACGCTTCACCGCAACCAACGACACATCTCCCCTGCTTTTACTATCCCACATCACACCATCACCCCAAAAGGTGAGGAGCTAATCACTTCACGTTGGGGTATGAATGAGCCCGAAAAACATTCGACAACTAAGGCCTAAATGTTTCTACAGTTGCTACAAAAACTGTACATCCAGTCACCATTTGAAAGATAGTTACATCTAAAATTAAGTGTGATAATGATGTTCACATCATGTATACCTTACAGTACTGCATTCATATCAGGAATATTACAATATCAGATCCGTATCGACAGGCATTGACACTAAGGCTTGCCCACCTGCCCCCTGCAGGTAAATAAAACTTTCGGGCAGGTGGAGTTTGCTTTCAGGTTGCGCGACCGGGCAAGTGCTCATTTCAGAGGGGACGCAACCGCCTATAAACACAACTCAAGATATGTCTAAACGCCTGAACGTGGTCAGAGGACTAGCTCTGTCTTCTGTTCTGTGTAATATAAAATAAGAGCACTGTTTACCGATAATGTGCTGTTTTTACTGTTGCTACACTTAAACATTTGAAATAACAAGTGTGAAACCATAGACATATTCAATCATAGCTATGTAGGTATTTGGTATTTGGATTTGGAATCATTGAAGTACAGTATGATTTTTTTATTTTTTTATTGCACAGCCCCAGAAAATGGACGATTTACTTTTCGGGCAAGCGAGCATGAACTTTGGGCAAGTAGAACATGACCTGTACTTGCCCAACGGGCAAGTGCCTCTGAGACCTTAGTGTCAACCCCTGATCGAGATGCATATCGAATCGCCACAGTGGTGGAGATCAGCACCCCTACTATGTTGAAGTTCAAATGGAACCAAATGGACCCTTAGTGAATGGAAGTCTAACTCCAACTGTACAACTGTCTACAACTAAGCCAGAGATGGCACACAGAGTCCATCCCTTCCACACCACAACTACAGTGGTTAAGAACGCATTTATGTTCATAGCATAGTCATAACATTAATACACACACACACAAACACACACACACACGGAAAACTACCTGCACGAGTGCACGTCATTTCTTGACATAAAGTAGCTCATCATCATAACATGTGTGTCTATGGTGGATTTTTAAGAAACAAACACTTTGCAGATAGAAAAAGGATAATTCAAGTTTTCCATAGAGCTTTCCATTGGATGCATTGGCTGCCAATGGTTGGTATTGCAATTTGCAACTCTAGTTTGAACATACCGGTATATTATATACAGTACATCCATCTCGAAAGATTAGAATATTGTGTCAACATACATGTTCTTGAAACTTTCATATATTTCTTGAAAATGTCATATATTCTCGATAGTAGGCCTACATTGGACATTCAGTGAAGTGAAGTAGTTTTTTGTAACATTTTTGAATTTTGATGGCATGAATATCAAAAGTCAAAATTTCTAAATATTAGAATATTACAGGAGACCACTCAAAACAAGGATTTATAATAGAGAAATGTCAACCTTCTGAAGTCCAGGGGGAGGTTTCATCAGTCGGTTATGATTTGGGATGCTAGGGCATCTGCAATTTCTTTTTTTTAAAAACCAATATTCTATTTTTGTGAGATGGATCTGTATATGAAGAAATATAGATGGAGTTGCAATTTGCGGCTACGCACACACACGCACGTCACGCGCACGCGCACACGCACACGCACACACACACACACACCCTGACCTTTTTTGTATGTACCTACTGTATATTTTTATCTTTTTTAATTTTATCCCCCTTTTTTTCCTGACTATATCTACTGCATAGTACATATCTATTCGTCTGTCATTCAATGTTATATGAGATACTTCAATGGTTTCCTATGGAAATAAGCGTAGTCTTTTCATGGATCTCCTTTCAGTAGACCTTGTACCAGTGAACTGTACCGTCATGAAACTGTACCTTTTCCTTAGCTCTGGTCCATCGCGTCACCTCCCGCATCGCTCCCGGTGACGCTCTGACAGACCCGTCGGGAAACGGCTGGACTCGAGATTGTCGGCCCCTCCGAGCGCTCAATACCAGTCAAAATAAACAAAACCGTTTCACTACTCACCAAACCAAAGGTCGTTTTGCGCTGTTGAAAGTCTATTCTCCGCGGTGGTGAACCCCTCAGCACCCCACCTACTCTGTAAAATACATTATTTTTGTCATGAAATAAAGTGCATCCAACTCGACCACCGCTTATTTCCGGGTTGTGAACCATTGTATCTGTGGTGGCCGCTAGGTGGCTCGAGGTGGGTGCGTTTTTTTTCTTGACAAAAATAATGTATTTTACAGAGTAGGTGGGGTGCTGAGAGGTTTACCACCGCGGAGAATAGACTTTCAACAGCGCAAAACGACCTTTGGTTTGGTGAGTAGTGAAACGGGTTTGTTTATTTTGACTGGTATTGAGCGCTCGGAGGGGCCGACAATCTCGAGTCCAGCCGTTTCCCGACGGGTCTGTCAGAGCGTCACCGGGAGCGATGCGGGAGGTGACGCGATGGACCAGAGCTACCTTTTCCTATGCAAACTTCTAATAAAGTCTTCAATCAAACACGCACACGCGCGCACACACACACACACACACACACACACACACACACACACACACACACACCCCCCCCCCCCCCCCTACCCTGCGTTCTCGGGGTCCATAGTCTCGGTCCCTGCTGGGTCCAGACAGGTTCTGGGCCCCTGGGGGCCCCATCTCTCGGTCCCCACGGCGTCGCCTCCTCCTGCGGCCCTGGCCGTACATCCCTGGCTGGCTGTGGCCCGACTCCGACATGATGCTCCAGGCAGCGCTACTCTGGACCCAGAGAGGACAGTAACTGCTGCTCAGTACCAGGCGGTACTACTCACTAACCAGACTGTAACTTCTCAGTACCAGGTAGGGCATTCACCAAATATTAGAATATTCAAATATCAAATCACTATTCGACATTGTTCACCAAAGTCGAATATTCGCTTTTTTTTTTAATTATTATTGTTTTATATATATATATATATATATATATATATATCTTCATGGTTTATAAAGCTTGGCTAGATAGGAAGTCATAAGAATGAGTTGTCAATGCCCCTGGTGGATGAATTTGTTAATGCTCTATACCAGGGGTTCTCAAAAAAATTTAGGCCTGTGACCCCCAAAATAAACCTATTTGAACTGGGGACCCCCACCCTGACAGGCACTTGGAATTTTAGGTATTACATTTAATGTGACTCGGTTCCACAGATACATTTTGCGAGGCGTTGTGAGGATGTAGATCTGCTATTTTCACAATGTTCGCCTCTTGCTTACTTAATATTTGACAGTTTGGTCAGTCCTGTCAAATATTCAACTATTCGAATACTTTGAGGTCGAATAATTCGAATACTAAAAATCACTATTCGTGAATGCCCTAGCACCAGGCGGTACTATTCACCTGTGGTGGAAAAAGTACTCACATATTTTACTTAAGTTTAAGTATCAATTCTGCATTGTAGAAATACTCTGTTACAAGTAAAAGTACGGAATTCAAAATGTACTTGAATAAAAGTATGAAAGCATTGGCATCAAAGTATTAAAAGTAAAAGCACAAAATGTTTGAAAATAGCAGATCTACAACGAGCTCGATGCGACGCGTTGTTGTGAGCTTGTAGATCTGCTGTTTTCAAACAGCCAAGGCATAAAATAGGGTTAAAGTGGTTTATGTATGTTTTATAATATTATAATTTATATCTGCAAAGTAACTAGTAACTAACATTTTCAAATTAATGCAGTGGATTTAAGGTACAACTCACCAGGCTACTGAGTAACTACTCAGTACCAGGCAGTACTACTCTCTAACCAGATTGTAACTGCTCAGAATCAGGCAGTACTACTCACTAACCAGACTGTAACTACTAGTCAGTACCAGGCAGTACTACTCTCTAACCAGACTGTAACTACTAAATATCAGGCAGTACTACTCCCTAACCAGACTGTAACTACTACTCAGTATCAGGCAGTACTACTCTCTAACCAGACTATAACTACTCAGTATCAGGCAGTACTACTCACTAACCAGACTGTAACTACTAGTCAGTACCAGGCAGTACTACTCTCTAACCAGACAGTAACTGCTCAGTACCAGGCAGTACTACTCTCTAACCAATACCAGGCAGTACTACTCACTAACCAGACTATAACTACTCAGTACCAGGCAGTACTACTCACTAACCAGACTGTAACTACTCAGTACCAGGCAGTACTACTACTCTCTAACAAGACAGTAACTACTACTAGTACCAGGCGGTACTACTCTCTAACCAGACAGTAGGCTAACTACTCAGTCAGTATCAGGCAGTACTACTCTCTCACCAACCAAAACAAACTAAATGGCACTAGCCAGCCAGCTATTATATTAGCCAGTTAGCTAGCTAGCAGCTGTAGCTCACTTTAACCACACACGCTTCAACTGTAATGCATGGATATTGATCTAAACAGAGACGTTATGGAACTATTCTAGCAGCTACAGGTTAAAGCAGTTAAACTACATTGGTTCCGATGGTTCAGGTTGTTTTGCGGGGTTTAAAGATGTGCTTCCATTCCATTCTATTCCATTCCATCCACGACCAAACCAGACCAGGCTAACATGCGCTTTGTTTATGAGCTCATGTTCTGTGTCACCGGGCGTCCCGTGTGGGCGGGGCGGGATGTTAATGTTGTTTTGTTCAAGTGGGTCGGGACCCATTCGTGGGTCACCTTTTTCCCCATTATTTGGACTGGTGGTCACCGAACCCTGGGTTGAGAAACGGTAGATTTAGGAGATTTTTTTTTCTGACTACATATCTACTGCATAGTAGGCTACTGTGTTCTATCCGTCTGTCATTCAATGTTATATGAGACACTTCAATGGTTTCCTATGGAAATAAGCTTAGTCTTTTCTAGGATCTCCTTTTAGTAGTCAAGTAGACCTTGTACCAGTGAACTGTACCGTCATGAAACTGTACCTTTTCCTATGCAAACTTCTTCTAATAAAGTCTTCAATCAATCAATCAATCAATCAATCAATACATGACTAAACGGCTCCACCCGCCTGGCGGTCACCATGACGACAAACCAAACACACCCCCCGGCCCGTCTCTCAAATGGCCTCGTCGTGAAACCTCGTGTAAACCTGTTGGTTCCGCTCTAAATCTACATTGTATTTATATATCTCAGTTTGTACAGTTTGTGTACAGTTCATAAACGTTCTGAAAAGCAATTGGAACAATATTATAAAAATGATAACAATAATACCGCTTCATTTGTCAAACTTTCCCCCTCCCCCCTCAAAACCTCTACAAATTTGTATTACACTATTATAATGTATTAACCCTTTGTTGTTGTTGTTATTATTATGATTGTGTTGTTGTTTTATTAATATATTTGTGTGAACATGTTATCAATATTACATTAATAAATCAAATATATTTTGTTTGTGTGTGTGTGTGTGTGTGTGTGTGTGTGTGTGTGTGTGTGTGTGTGTGTGTGTGTGTGAGAGAGGGGGGGGGGGGGGGGGGGGGGACGTGATACACGACGTACGTACGTAACCCCGCCTCTTCCGGTTCCAACCCGGATGTGGACGGACGTTATTTTCTTTTGGCGGCGCCATAAACATCAACATTAGCCTTAAATCCACCGTTATGTCCTTTGAAACCCACCTTTAAAACCGCGCTAACGTCGCAGCTATGACGGTAACAGGCGTTGTGACGTCACGTTCGTGGTTATTGTGACGTTGCTGAGGTGAAGTTAAGGCTCGTCGTAACGTCATCATTCTGCAGCAGAGCGCCTCGCGCCCCAGCAGCAGCAAAGACACTTTCACTTTGATGGTGGGTTGCATTTGAACCTCTCATTTCATTGTGTTTATATTATGTTTATGTCATTATGTGTATTACACTCACTCTGCTGCTGATAGCTATTAACACAGTGGTTCTCTAAGGTGGGTCCAGACTCCAGGGACCCCCAGGGGGTCCTTGAGGAGGGGGTCCCCCAGCACAATGAGTTAATTTAGCATCAAAACAGGTTTGAACATTTTAACCTTAAAATAGCAGATCTGTTCATAAATAATAATAACATTATTATTATAATAATTACTATATGGAGGGGGGGGGGGGGGGGGGGGGTCACACACAAAATATTGTGTGGCCAAAATAAATACATATTAGTTTGTGGGTCCTTGACATGAAAAGGTTTGAGAACCTGTTAGCATAGCATAGCAATGCTAATAACAGGCTACTATGCTATGATAGCATAGTAGCCTACTTTGATCACTGGCGGCGGTGTTATATTATCATCACAGTAGCAGTTGTATGTTGTAGCATTAGCTATTGCTATATTAGCACCGTGGCCATCTTGGATCACATGACCACATGGGATGGCAAGCAGCCAATCGGAAGCTCAAAACAGCATATTGGGTAAGGCAAGACCCGCCCGCGGAAGCTTCTGATTGGCTGTTTGCTACCCTATGTGGTCATGTGATCCAAGATGGCCGCGGTGTGAATATGGCAATTTTTTAAGCGGTGAAAACCGCTTCCAATGAGTGGCTTTGTGTGTCCCACGCCAATATATGGTCATTTCAGTCCAGAATGAACAGTTTTTTTCAAAAACAAAATGTGTGTTTAATGTCCATATATGGTCATCTCAGTCCAGAATGAACAGGCTTTTTCAAAAACACAATGTATGTCACCTCATGTCCATATATGGTCACTCCAGTCCAGAATGAACAGGTTTTTTATGTCCCGTACGACGTACGTCCAGAATAGTCCAGAATGAATAGGCTTTTTCAAAAGGCAAATGTGTGTCCCATGTCCATATATGGCCATTTCAGTTCAGAATTAACAGGTTTTATCTGTCCTGTCCTGTCCCGTCCGTCCGTCCGTCCGTCCGTCCGTCCGTACGTACGTACGTACGTACGTACGTACGTATGTGTGTAGTGTCCGTCCCGGTCTGATGATTGGATACTTTGAGGATTGGTCAAGCTTCACATGACAATTCGGCCCTCCAGATAAAATCATTAATTCATTCAGAATATAAAGAATGTACAGATCACAGAGTTCATAACTCTAGAACACATAGAACCGAGGTTTGATTTTTTTTCCTGCAGACCTCTCAGCACTGTGACCATGATGTTTGGTTAAAGGGTGGTGGCTGTAGATTTATGGAAATATGGGCCATTCTGTCTGTGATGTCAGTTATCTCCATACATGGAGTTCCGTTGAGTTATCTCCATACATGGAGTTCCGTTGAGTTATCTCCATACATGGCGTTCCGTGCGCGCACGGACACATATAGGTACACCCAGCATGACGTCAGTTGAGTTATCTCCATACATGGAGTTCCGTTGAGTTATCTCCATAAATGGAGTTCCGTGCGCGCACGGACACATATAGGTACACCCAGCATGACGTCAGTTGAGTTAACTCCATACATGGAGTTCCGTGCGCACACGGACACATATAGGTACACCCAGCATGACGTCAGTTGAGTTATCTCCATACATGGAGTTCCGTTGAGTTATCTCCATAAATGGAGTTCCGTGCGCACACGGACACATATAGGTACACCCAGCATGACGTCAGTTGAGTTAACTCCATACATGGAGTTCCGTGCTCATAGGGACACACAAAGCCAGACGTAGGAGTGGTTAGCACCGCTCAAACTCTCGGCCTAGGGCATGGGCGACCCCGCCCCCAGCTATTCGTATCGGTGGCGTAACTGGCGTTTGAACGAAGCCCCCGGAAAAGACTGCCGGAAGGAAGTACCCCCAAATAAGGAGTTGGCCCCAAGCTATGGAGGCCAACTCTTGGCCAATAGCTAGCGTTTCATCAGATTATACTTATAGAAGTTTGGCGCAGTAACGTTTTTAAATGCGGTAGTGTTGCTATCCCAGATTTGACCACCAGGCTGCGGCTGCTTCACCGCTCTACCGTGGGCTACTATTCCAAACGTAGGAGACGGTGGATGAAGGAGCGCTTCTTTTCCGTTCACGCGCGTCGGCTACTCGCCAGCATCAGGGTTACTGAGGTTAGGTTTAGGCATAGCTTTACTACCGCATAGCTTTACTGAGGTTAGGGTTTGGGTTAGGTTTAGGCATAGCTTTACTACCGCATAGCTTTACTGAGTTTAGGGTTTGGGTTAGGTTTAGGCATAGTTTTACTGAGGTTAGGGTTAGAGTTAGGCATAGCTTTACTGAGGTTAAGGTTAGGGTTAGGTTTAGGCATAGAGGTTAACATTCACACCCGCGCGGTCCACGTGACCACGGTCGAGCGCTCCAGTCCAGACCTCCGCTCCAGCCAATCACAAGCCACACCTTTTAATTTATGTGACACCGTCTCCTACGGTAGGAATAATAATCGCCTACCGTGGTGGAGGTGGGCGGATCGGGACCCGAGAGGAAGTGGCGGGTTATTGGAGCGACGTGCAACAACTGGAGGCCGGACGTCCGGGAGTGGCGGACATCACCCTGCCAGTCAAAGTGACTACTGGCCAATCACAGCGCGTCTTTTCCGGGACTTATCAATTCAATTCAACAAAGCTTTATTGGCATGTTTCCATCCAGTTCCTGATGTTGCGCTCAGAGCTGTTCTTAGAGGCCCGCCCCCACTTGCCTCTGATTGGCCTACCAACCTCCGGTTTCTGTGACGCACGTGGAAGTGGGAAACGACTGGTCGCAGAGTCCCGCGATACATATGACCAGGAGCCGAAGGAGGCGTCTACCTTTCTATGTCTATGTTTTATGACGCGTAGAGACCATATATAAGTAGTACTTGACTTAGTAATAGTAATAGTATACATAGTATTATTGGAGGTGGAAGTTAGCTGCTGGGGGTGTGGTTCTGGAATGGTCAACGCTTGCTATGTTGTAGGGCGGGCTCAGCCGGGCTGCATAAACGGTTCTGTGCAGCGCTGTGCGAGTTGCCACTCATGGAATCCGCTTGTTGTTGGAAGCGTCACTGTGGTGCAACCGGTCCTTTGGCCGAGATAACCAGGAGGCGTCACATGGCGTAGCGCGGGTAGCGATCGTAAGACGCACAGGCGTCTCCTACCTTCAGTAGAATTCCGTCAGCGCTGGTTGGTTTGCTGGCGACAGGTGAATTATGATTCAAAACAAGAACACAACTGGCCTGTGTTCGGGGGGAGGGAGGGAAGCTGCTCATTGTTACTCCTAAAGCCCGGATCAGAGTCTACGGTGGAGAGCTATCCACCGCAAATTTGAGGTGGAAAGCTTCCCACCTCAAGTCAGAAAATAAGTGCAGGCCATCATAGTCACGGCCCACGGTGAAGTCCTTTACACCGTCTAGACCGGTTCAGGTTGACCAATCAGTGAACAGGGTGTAGAGCCTGTCTGTCTGATAGTAAAAACAGAGAGATGTGTTGGGACTCGCGGTGGAAAGCTCTCCACCGTGAGGAATGATGTAACGTTGTAGTTTCATGACTCAAAAAGACTCGAAAAGACTACACCGCGGTGGATAGCCTTCCACCGTGGACCCGACTATGATCCGGGCTTAAGGGGCTGGGGGGCGGAGCCTGTCAGCAGGGAGTGTTGGGCGGTAGGATGAAGTTTCTACAACCTCCCGGTGGGGGCTCCTCACTGGCAGGTGAGTCAGTAGGATACAACAGTACGTCCTCCCGGTGGGGGCTCCTCACTGGCAGGTGAGTCAATAGGATATAACAGTACGTCCTCCCGGTGGGGGCTCCTCACTGGCAGGTGAGTCAGTAGGATACAACAGTACGTCCTCCCGGTGGGGGCTCCTCACTGGCAGGTGAGTCAGTAGGATACAACAGTACGTCCTCCCGGTGGGGGCTCCTCACTGGCAGGTGAGTCAATAGGATACAACAGCAGTGACAACACACTGTGTGGCCCCCCCTCTCTCATGCAGCTTTTGAACATGTTCATTCAGGCATTATCAATTGAACCATTTAAAAAACATATTATATACATTGCTGGAGATGTTTTGCACCTGCAAAAGAAGTCTGTCCTGTCTGTCTGTCTGTCTGTCTGTCTGTCTGTCTGTCTGTCTGTCTGTCTGTCTGTCAGTCAGTCATGCACCTTGTTGCGACCGTCAGTCGCAGTTACTATCAAAACCTCCACAAACTGTGAGTCCGTCAGTCCGTCAGTCTGTCTGTCACACGTCACATGTCACACTTTTGCCCTGCTCATATCTCCGCAACCGGTGCCCCGATCCATGCCAGATTTTGCACACACACTCCTTGCCTGCCAAACTACAACCTCCAAGGACCCCCGGAGCTCCAGGGACCCCCAGGACCCTGGGGGACCCCCAGATGTAAGAAATGACCAAATGTGCAAAAAATTACCAAATGACCACCCCAACGGGGCTGCTCACGGGGAATTCCCGGGGGACCACCGACTCCTGGTGCTCCAGAACGGATGCAAAAGTGGTGGCGCCCCCAGTGGAGGACCCCCTGCCACTGCAGCGCACATAAAATGCCGTAACTCGGGCTAGGAGCGACCGGGAGAGCCGGGGCCGGTACCTATTCGTCCGCCTCGGCGGCGCGGAGAACCCACCCCTCATTTTTCACATGGCCCTCTTCTAGCGCCACCATATGGCGGATTCTTGCAAAACACATTTTTGGACACTGCTCCTACAATTTTTGCCCTAAAATCACTCAAATCGGTACACAGTATGTCTACACTCATGTCATCAACATGGATCTGTCCCATATAGCGCCACCTTCAGGCCGATTTTTTAAAACACATTTTTGGACACTGCTCCTACAATTTTTGCCCTAAAATCACGCAAATCGCTACACAGTAGTCTACACTCATCTCATCAACATGGATCTGTCCCATATAGCGCCACCTTCAGGCTGATTTTGTCAAACACATTTTTGGACACTGCTCCTACAGATTTTGCCCTAAAATCACACAAATCGGTACACA